>NC_070635.1:502500-725000 GCF_947347685.1 Pleuronectes platessa
GGAAGAAAACAGGGTGAGGACAAAGAGGAGGAAGAGTATAGGGAAGAAGGGGTGGAGGAGGAGGGGAAGAAGAGAAGAGGAAAAAGAGGAGGGGAAGCGAGATGAGGAAGAGTATCGGGAAGAGGAGGAGGGATAGAAAGAGGAGGAAGTGGAATAAAAAGAAGGAAGAGTAAGAAGAAGAGGAGGGGAAAAAACAGGAGAAAGAAGGAGGAAGATGAGAGGAGGGGAAGAAAGAGGAGTAAGTGAAATAAAGAGGAGGAGGAGGCAGACCTGAGAATCTTTGAACTGTATCTGAAGCTTCTCAGTTAAAAACACAACCGGAATTTTCTCTCTTCAGTGAAGCTGGGTAATAAAAGCTGAGCTCCTCCTCGCCCCCTGGTGGCAAAGCCTGGCAGGACTCGATGACAGGAAGCTGTGGTGCAGCAGAGACGGCAGCTTCCTGTGTCTCGTCAGGTCGAAGGTCGCCCACAGGAATCTGCTTCAACTCCTTGTTCAGCGTCGAGTCGTGTGGACGGAGGAAAAGTTAAACACTTCATCTGCAGCAGTTTATTAGAAAAACATAAAGATGCTAACATACAACATGGCTGGTCCAAAAGTACAACATCCTGTCCTCAGTGTATCTGCTGCTGAGTTCTCTCTGCTGGTGCTCGGCCTGAAACGCTCCCCTGGGGACACAGTGGCTGGTTGAAGGTTCCAGGAGGAACCCTGTGGTGAAGGATTCAATTTAAACATGTGTAGTTTGTACTGTTCATGGGAATTGATATAAATAGCTCAGTAAAAAAATATTCTAATTTGTTATGGTTTCAGTTAAAATATAACATCAGGGTCACAGTCTCTGTTTGTAGTTAAAGTTCTTTTCATCATATTAATCAGTGATTTATATTTATGCTGGAATCAGGTCACATTTACATATGATGAAAAAAAGAGTGAGAAAACACGAAGATGACTTTTAATCTCAAACTCTGAAACCAGATCCGGTTCAGTCCAGTTCACCTACTTACAGTAATCAGGTTAATGAAATGTGTGGACACGCCGCTGCCTCAGTGCCCTTTAGCAACACACTGCTCACCAGGTAAGCTTCCCCTGGAGGAGTCAGGTCAGAGTTAACCTCTAGGTGGCGCTGAGGTGCTGTGATACAGAGGAGATGGAACCAAGAACCCACCAGAGGATTCTGACTTTGATGTTTTCCTCTTTACTTAAAAAAACTTGGTTTCTATGGTAACAGCAATGAAGTCAATATATATATATATAAAGTTTATTATTTCAATAATTCAATATTATATATATAGCTATTTCTTAGGGCTCAGGTTAGGGTTAATCTGCGTCTTCCTTCTCCTCCTCTTCTTCCTCCTCCTTTTCTTCTTCCTCTGTCTCCTCTTCTTTCCCCTTTTCTTTCTCCTCCTTTTCCTCTTCATCCTCATCCTCCTCCTTTTCCTCCTCTGTCTCCTCTTCTTCCTCTTCATCCTCCTCCTTTTCCTTCTCTTCTTTCTCCTCCTTCTCCTCTTCTTCCTCCTCCTTCTCCTCCTCTTCTTCCTCCGCCTCCTTTTCTTCTTCCTCTGTCTCCTCTTCTTTCCCCTTTTCTTTCTCCTCCTTTTCCTCTTCATCCTCATCCTCCTCCTTTTCCTCCTCTGTCTCCTCTTCTTCCTCTTCATCCTCCTCCTTTTCCTTCTCTTCTTTCTCCTCTTCTTCCTCTTCATCCTCCTCCTTTTCCTCCTCTTCTTTCTCCTCCTTCACCTCTTCTTACTCCTCCTTCTTTTCCACCTCCCTCTCCTCCTCTTCCTCCTTCTCTGTGTTTGTGTGTGTGTGCACGAGCTCTTGTACAGCTATCTTTTTGAGGACCAGTTTGACAACCTACAAAGTGAGGACCTTTTGGCCGGTCCTCACTTTGTGACCCCCCCCCCCCCCCCCCCTTAAATGGACTGTTTGGGGGTTAAGATTTGGTGTTAGAGTTAGAACCAGGTTAGGTCAAAGGTTAAGGGTTAGGCATTGAGTTTGGATGGTTAGGGTTTGAGCTAGGGGCTAGGGAATGCATTATGCCAATGAATGTCCTCACTAAGACAGCTGTACAAACGTGTGTGTATGTGGTACAATGCTGCCACCTACTGACACTTTACAGAACTGTCTCCTCTTGTCTTAGGGGGCGTCACAATAAAAGGGATAAATACCTTCTACATGATAAAAGTCATTTCAAAGATTCTTTAGTTGAACTATCTCGCTCTAAAAAAAGCCTCAGTGAAAGTCTCTTGCCCGGGTTAGGGTCAGGGTTAGGGTCAGGGTTAGGGTCAGGGGTTAGGGTTAGGGTCAGGGGTTAGGGTCAGGGTCAGAGGTTATCTGTTCCCACAGCTTCTCTCCGTCAGAACCTCGGTGTCCTGAAGATGAACTCTCTTCAGAGAAACCAGGAACTCAAACTAAAGAACCTGATCTGTGTTATCATGTGTATTATGTGTGTTTGTTGCATCAGTCTCATTTGGTAAAAACACAACTCATCATGAGACAGAGAGTTGGTGCAATGAGCCTTTAATTTACAACATGCAACAAAAATCACAACTTTAAACTTTAAAAAATGTCGAGAAACAACATGTGATGTGACGTCTGATCAATAACACTGGACATGGCTTCTTCTGATCTCTTCATCTCTCCACCAGAGTCTGACCACACGGTTCTCTTCACTGGAAGCGTTAACGGACCCAACAATAACTCAACACAACATTAAGGCACTTTGGAGGAAATCAGATGTGACCTGTGAGGGTTGGTGAGTCCACTGGGTTCACGGAGATGTTGGAACCCCACAGACGTGAACGGACATCTCAACTGCACTCAGCAGTTTGTCAAATCTGGTTAGACAAATGTTGAAAATACAACAAAAGCTTTTTGTGCGTTGGTCTGAGGAGCCGTTCACACCTGGTGTTTAGGTCCACACTGAACTGAAGAGTCTGACACAAACGAGGTGTGAAAGGCTCCCTGAAGACACAAACACTCTTATGATCTTAGATTTTTTAACAACTAAAAGAAATCTAAGATACTGAAAATTTGAATATTGTTCACTTAACAGATTTATTTATTTTGTATTTCATTTGTTTTCTCGGGAGACGTCCATTTAAGATCACGTAATATTCTGTGGCCGTACTGCAACAGCACTTACAGGCCACCACACGGCTGCATATTTCCCAGAATCCTTTTTCTCCCAGTGGACAAACTGCCTTAAGTCCGGTCACTGTGCATCATGAAGCATCAGAAAACACAAACATGCAGGAATAGAGGATGTAAACATCAGTGTTGGTCGGACCTGGAGTCCGAGGGAATCTAAGAGGTGGTGACATCTTCTCCTCGAGAAGAGAAGACAATGGAAACAGTCGAGTTTAGATCGTCAGCAGACCTGAAACTAATTTGCTCCGATTCCTCCGCAACTCCAGGCGGCAATAAAAAACAAAACAAATAGCTAAAGAGTCAAAAAATTCAAATGCATTCATAAAAAATACAGTATAATTCTATACCAAAACTGAACTCTGGCTAAATACTGATGGAAATATTTGATATATCAAAAGTTTAACAGTAGAAATACAAAAAATCTAAACATGCTAAAATAAAGCTCAAAATAAAAGCTACACATTATTCATGTCCAGTGATTCTACATAAGTGCTTCAGCTTCTGATATTCCTCAACAGCAGGTTAAACTGTGGTTTCAGCTTTTCACAGGAGGTGCTAATGGATTCAAGCTTCATGAGTCAAACACAAGAAAAACAAGAAGAAGCTCAGCAGGTGTGAACGTCTCGGTCCATCACACAAACATCAAACACACAAATGTTTTTACTCTGAAGAAATCAGCTTTGAGCAGGTGTGATGCAACAGGATGTTAAACCTCTGCACACTGAGAGTTTCTGGATCATCAGCCCCCCCCCCCCCCCACCCCCCCGATCAATTTTCCACACCCCAACGTACGAAAGACTCAAACTGGAGTCGCTAACATCACTAAGTGATTGTCAATTTTGCTAAAGAAATGATTATCAAAGAGTTTCCAATCATTGTTCTTTTGAGTAACTGGATTGCTCCAAACCAGTGACTGTTAACTTCTCTCCCAGTGTGTAGAGGCTGCATCGTTTGCACCAGAGGCGAAGACAAGAATCTCTTTTTGAATACATTAGAATTTGTCATGTAAATGTAAACTTCCACAGAGTCAAAGTGAAACAGTCGATTTATCCAATTAGACGTGAATCCCTTTGTTGTGTTGTCTGCGGCTCCACCGGGAGTTAAAGACACGTTCAGTGAAGGAGCGGATGCACCATGTCACTTTTTGGCATCTGATTGACAGTTAAGGCAGTAAACTGAAGATTAACGTCTCCACGAGAGCAGAGCTCAGTTTGAACTAAGCTTCTTTTAGCACCAGGAGAAAAACATTAGTGTGAATGAATTTTCCTTTTACAAACTTTTCTCAGAGACAGAAATAATGAGTAAACCTCCATAACTTTGATAACTGGGGAACCTGAATGGCAAAAACACAAATTTTACCAAGTCTGGTAAAATTCATAAACCTTAATCCTGAAGTCCTACTTTATTTATACAGTATCACAAATACTTTTTATTATTCTGCTCATTGGTTGGTTGGTTAATAGTTGTGCAAGTTGTTGAATAGTTAAATCCTCTGTGTGAACATTTTATTCACGTGAACCTGTTTAATAATCCAGACATGAATGTTTCTGATCCAGACCATTGGTCCATTAAATCATGATATTAATCTGAAAATCCGTTTGATATTTGGTTCATTTAATTATTTTTTGCATATTCTTTGTTAACATGTATGTTTCTGTGCAACAGATTTCCACAGCAGCTGACGAGCTCGAGAATCAACGACCAATCAGCTCGTGGCTGAAGAAACGATTTGTAGACGAATCCACAGCCGTTCAGACTCGTCTGTAGATAATATGTCGTTGGTTTGATTCTGCACTTCAAATATGTTGACAATAAGTAAACTTTATTAATCCAGGTTTTGTTTGTAGCCTTGTTAGCATGCTGTTGTTTTATTTTTCACTATTTCATATCATAAGACTTTTTCGCATGCTTTAGGTTTTAGCACACGTGTGTATTAGCCCCTGAGTAATGTTTTAGCATGCTAACAAAGTCATTAGCATGCAAGCTTTTTTCTATAAAATATCTGCTTGTAATAGTTATTAGCACACCAGAATGACAAGGCAGATATTTTGGTGTGCTAGCGATATTAGCATCGCAGGCTAACAGGGCTATACTGTGCATCATTGTGAAAAGTGATTTTAAAAGAGTCGCTCTGAACTGATGTCGCTGAGCGGAGGACGTAAAACACTGGACGTTAAAATCAATCTGAACAAATCAAGCTAGCAGCGTTAAACACTGAGGAAATTAAAAAAGAGAGCGCACTGTCAGGAGGACACACAACAGGAAGAGGGCGCTGTTCTATAGACGCTCACAGCTGATGAGCAACGAAAAGCTCACGAGACAGAAAAGATCTTTAAACATGTCGACCTGTTTCAGGCGGGAAGCAGCAGGGATGATGGGAAATGTAGTCGTGACAATAATATGAAAAGTGAGATTATCAAACGTGTCACTGATACAATCGATGGTTGAAATGTGAGACTCGGCACCTTTTCATGTGACGTCAGAGGTTTGAGAAGATTCAGTGGCAAACAGAATATATTTACATTTCAATGGTTGAAACGACGCTTGTCCTGGATCAGCACTAGTTACCTCTGAGTTGTGATCAGGTGAATTATCCAGGTGGCTGCTGAGCTGAAAGGTCGGTTTGCTTAGAGACGATGTCTTACACAGTCGAACCTGGAGGGGGAGCAGGGATGGAGGGAGCAACCAAAGAAGTGAAGAAGGGAAGAGAGGAAGACACAGAGAGGGAAAGTTAGCCTCGGTCATCACGTGGATCTGATCACATGATCACGTGAAGAAAGGAAACAATCGACTCAGTGTTGAAGATAATCTGGATATTCTCATGATGCTCCTCAGCTGCTCTTTAATGGCTGATTAGCAATGTTAGCATTCCTCACTGTGTGTGTGTGTGTGTGTGTGTGTGTGTGTGTGTGTGTGTGTGTGTGTGTGTGTGTGTGTGTGTGTGTGTGTGTGTGTGTGTGTTTGGTCAGAAGGAAAATGGGAACTTAATAAAACAGCTCATCTGAGACTGAATCCTGAAAACACTGTTTACCTGCAAAACAATCCATCGATCATCCCAACAGCTGAAATGTCAATCAACCAAAGAATGATTGATTGACTGATGGTTGTGTCCCCTTTGTTTTAACAGGTTTGTGGGACACGTGATGCAGTGGACAGGGGACACGAGGACGTACCTGTGGGATGAGGACCACAGGTCACACTGTAGGACGTCCACAGACTCACGGCCATCAGGAACGTGGCTATGAAGCCAAACACCTGAGGAGAAACATATCACTACATCAATACAACTAAATATGAACATTAATGTCATCATTAGAACTGAATACAAATATTAATACAATCGTTCAAACTCCTTGGTCCAAAACAAAACCAATTTACTTAACACAACAAACACATTTTACAAATAAGGAAACTAAGAGGACCTTGTTCCTTCTTCATTTTATATGATGTGTTTAACAATTTAACAATGACAGATTTGTCAAATGTGATGATAAATTATTTTGGTCACAAATTTCTTGTTAGACATTTTACACTTATTTTAATTAAACATTTGTTATTCTTTTGTCTTTTGAGTTAACAGCTGTCACGATGTGTTGGACGTTCAAACACAAGTTGTGAGAACACGTCATGGATGAAGGTATTAATGATTCTGAGAGTAAACACATCACAGAGGTCAGAAAGGTCAGAGGTCGTGAGCAGCTTCAGAGGTGGACGTTCTTCAGGACTCAGCTCATGGACACCTAACACGACCTTTCCCATGATTCCCAGTATGTGTACGTACCGATCCCACCACCAGCGCAGACACAGATCCACTGTTCACCGCAGCCACGATGGAGGCGATGAGGATGAGGACGGTGCCGACGGAGTAATGGAAAAACTCCTGAAGCAACAGAACAAATAAATAAATGTGTATCTTCAGGCTGAATCAAATCAATCAAGGATTAAAATACTTATTTATTAATAACTCAACTTATTTAAAACCTAGAACATAATATTGTACACATTAAAGACTTTTAGAGAAAGTCTTTAACGGCGCTCACCGTCAGAGGCCAGTTGATGCACGGCATCTTGGCCTGCAGCCTGAACAGGTGCATGAGGAAGAAGATGAGGAAGGCCACGAGGAACCACAGCGTCACCACCTCAAAGAACTGGAACGCCGCCCAGCTGGGCCAACCGCGAGCACAGCGGACACACAGGAAGGTGATGAGCAGAGCGAGCTGGAACACAGACCTCAGATCAGCCCTGGAACGTCTGAGGCTTCAAGGAGACTTGATGTTTACCTTCGTCTCTCTGAGCTTTAGATCAGATGATATGTAGTTTAAACTGGATTCAACTTAATTCATCAGTTTCATGAAACAGCCTCTCGATGTCATTTTATCAAACATGAAGACACCAGTTTAACTCCGTTAAACACCAGTTTAACTCTGGTTAAACACCAGATGAACTCCGGGTAAACACCATGTTAACTCCAGGTAAACACCAGGTTAACTCCGTTAAACACCAGTTTAACTCCAGGTAAACACCAGTTTAACTCCGGTTAAACACCAGGTTAACTCTGGTTAAACACCAGATGAACTCCGGGTAAACACCATGTTAACTCCAGGTAAACACCAGGTTAACTCCGGTTAAACACCAGTTTATCTCTGGTTAAGCACCAGGTTAACTCCGGGTAAACACCAGTTTAACTCTGGTTAAACACCAGTTTATCTCTGGTTAAACACCAGGTTAACTCCGGGTAAACACCAGGTTAACTCCGGTTAAACACCAGGTTAACTCCGGGTAAACACCAGTTTAACTCCGGTTAAACACCAGATGAACTCCGGTTAAACACCAGGTTAACTCCGGTTAAACACCAGGTTAACTCCGGTTAAACACCAGGTTAACTCTGGTTAAACACCAGATGAACTCTGGTTAAACACCAGTTTAACTCCGGGTAAACACCATGTTAACTCCGGTTAAACACCAGTTTAACTCCGGTTAAACACCAGGTTAACTCCGGTTAAACACCAGGTTAACTCCGGTTAAACGCCAGATGAACTCCGGTTAAACACCAGGTTAACTCCGGTTAAACGCCAGATGAACTCCGGTTAAACACCAGGTTAACTCCGGTTAAACGCCAGATGAATTCCGGTTAAACGCCAGATGAACTCCGGTTAAACACCAGGTTAACTCTGGTTAAACACCAGGTTAACTCTGGTTAAACACCAGTTTAACTCCGGGTAAACACTGGATACACTCCGGTTAAACACCAGGTTAACTCCGGGTAAACACCAGGTTAACTCCGGGTAAACACTGGATACACTCCGGTTAAACACCAGGTTAACTCCGGGTAAACACCAGTTTAACTCCGGGTAAACACTGGATACACTCCGGTTAAACACCAGGTTAACTCCGGGTAAACACCAGGTTAACTCCGGGTAAACACCAGGTTAGCTCCGGTTAAACACCAGGTTAACTCCGGGTAAACACCAGGTTAGCTCCGGTTAAACACCAGGTTAACTCTGGTTAAACACCAGGTTAACTCCGGTTAAACACCAGGTTAACTCCGGTTAAACACCAGGTTAACTCCGGGTAAACACCAGGTTAGCTCCGGTTAAACACCAGGTTAACTCCGGGTAAACACCAGGTTAGCTCCGGTTAAACACCAGGTTAACTCTGGTTAAACACCAGGTTAACTCTGGTTAAACACCAGGTTAACTCCGGTTAAACACCAGGTTAACTCCGGGTAAACACCAGATGAACTCCGGGTAAACACCATGTTAACTCTGGTTAAACACCAGGTTAACTCCGGTTAAACACCAGGTTAACTCTGGTTAAACACCAGGTTAACTCCGGGTAAACACCAGGTTAACCATCATATAGAACTTGATGTAATTAGTGTCAGATTCCCTTCAGTGATATCATGTCCTGGTTAAAGATGGACACAGTCTTGGTTCACGCCAGGTAGACAGCGGCTTGTCTCCGGGTAGTGTCCCACTGCAGTGGGTGGACTCTCACCATCTGTCCCATCTTCAGCAGACCCGGGATGGTCCGGGTGTAGCCCGCGTTGAAGACGCTGTCACCGGAAGTCCTGGTGGTGGATGTCGTGGTGACGACGGTGTGCGACATGTTTCCGGTAATCAGGGGTTCGATAACGTTTAACTCGTTAAACTGCGAAAGAGTCACGGTCAGTAATAACGACACAGACCGACTGACGGCACCGAGCACACACCGGATAAACAACCACACTTCCGGAGATACCTTTCAAAATAAAATCTAAGGCCCAGTATTTAAAAAAATACTTAAACATTTGACTTCATTTAAGATAAAATGATAAATAACAGGATTCAACAGTTACATCGAATACTCAAATATAAAGTTTGAGAAGAAGTATTATATATATTTTTTTATTTCATTATTTTAGGAATTATTATATCATATAAATATTATTAAAATCTGAATGTGTGTGATTGCATCTCTACATAGACTAATTATCATATATTAATCTTGTTCTTTCAGTAACTGAACCAACAATATTTTGTGAAATATTTTCCTTTTTATCTTATTTGACTCATTGAACTTTGGGATATTTGTTTGTGATTGTGTAGGTTTGTTTTATTATTATGTAAATCAATTGTTTTATTTTATCTTATTAGAAGTCCATCTTGTTACAAAGTTAAGATTTTTATAAATTATGATTATCATTATTACTTGTTTAAATGTGGTGCAGCGAGGTCTTAATTTAGCTTCTATGTGTATCTGTGCTTTTATTCTGAATTGTTCTTGCTGTTCCTGGTGTCTCCTTCCTCCCTCTCTCCTCCCTGTGATCTTTGTGGGACCTGTTCGATCACAATCCTGTGATCCTTCTATGAGCTTCGATCATATTCTTTTATCATATTCTTTTCATTTCCTCATGGTTGCTACTTGCCAGTAAAATGAAACTGTAGAGTCGCAGCTTTCTTTTTCACAATCAACCGTTTTCGCCAAAACGGAATCAAGAAGAAAACTGTTCACATTTTGTCCTTTGTCTTTCCCTGTAATTTATTCATGTCTGAATAAATTTGAATTGCAGTTTTTCTTTGCCCTAAACAAACTGAAAATAGATCCTACATGTGATATGAATGAATTTGAGGGAAGTGGGTCCATGTTACTCTCTGGTGAGGGATGTTCTAGGTCCAGTCCTCAGACTCAAGTGGATCTGGCTGTTGAGTGGGGAGCCCAGTGAGAAGTTAAAGGAGGAGCTTGACAAGTAGCTTGAGGAGAAGCTCGTCCTGAAGCTGGAGGAGGACCCCAAAGAGGAGCTGAAGGAAGAGCGCATCCTCCATCTAAAGGAGAAGTTCTACCACATCAACAAGCTTGTTGACGAGATCAAGGAGGAGCTCCAGGAGTAGTTTGATGAGGAGCTTGATGAGAAGCTTGAGGAGAAGCTTGATGAGGAGCTTGAGGAGAAGCTTGAGGAGAAGCTTGAGGAGAAGCTTGAGGAGGAGCTGAAGTAGCTTGAAGAGAGACTAAGAAAAAGACATGCTTAGGACAAGGAGACATAATGTTGAAGAAAAGGATCAATCAATCAAATTTGATTTGCATAGCCCATATTCACAAATCACAATTTGACTCATAGTCTTTGACAAGGTGAGACATCCTCTGTTCTTAACCTTCAACAAGAGTCAAACTACTGAAACCCTTTAACAGGTGAAGAACGTAGAAACCTCAGAGAGACACAGAGACATGTGAGGATCTGTCTCCCAGGACGGACACAAGTCAACAGATGTCAAGTTATATATCAGCCGGTCCTCCTGCAATCATAGTCTATGGTCAGAATAAAGGAGGAGACAAAGGAACGTGAACTCTCTCTCTCTCTCTCTCTCTCTCTCTCTCTCTCTTGTGTATATGGAATGTTTATCGGATATATTTGTGATGGTTATCTCTTGTCTTTTTGTCACGATCAGATCAGATCAGATCAGCGGTGAAGCAGTAGTACACAGATATGATGAAGAGTGGATGATGAAGAAGATGAGTGGAGTGGATCAGCATGCTCTCAACATGAATCCATCGTGGATGTGCGATGTGTTTTCTGGGCTAACCCTAATATAAGAAACAAACTCATATAAACTGTATGGGCAGCTTGTGTGTATTCTTCAGAACAGAAGTTTGTATATATTCAAACGGCTGTAAATGATGTGACACACTTCAACGACCTGGTGTTGCTCAGAGGGATTAATGTCCCGGTCTCAAAGGTCTCCTCTGCAGAGACATGACCATCTAGTTTGAGCTGATCTCTTGTCAGATTTCTGTATCTATCTCCACATTGACGACCCAACCAGTGGCTTGACAGCCGAACTCTGAAACAAGTCTTTTAACTGTGTCCAACATGTGACTGGTCCAACTCATAACCGCAGCCACACATTAGATCTTGTCTTCACCCTCAGTCTGAGCATCAACTCCTGAGCTCAGAGGACGGACATTTGTCTCTGACCGTCTTCCACAGGTCTCCTCCTCCGATTCTGATGTTTTACTCATTGGCTTCAATAATCTCTGTCAATCCACACTGGATACCATAGCCCCTATCAAACCAGACTGAAACCACCTGGTAACACCTCAAAGGGTTGATGAGAAGCTGCGAGATCTCAAACGCTGAGCAGAGACTCTGAAAGGAAGTGGAAAAGGCCGGGCTGCATGTCCACGACTTCTATATGAAAGACATCGTGGTGCACGTTCTGAGACAAGTTGTCTTTGTAAGTTTATTTGTAAAAGCTTTCTGCAGAAAGGATCACACAGGCAAGGTGGAGGTGGCAAGTGACATGACGAGTGAATCGCACCATAACGTTTATGTTGAGCTGTGTCTGTCACAAAGTGAGGACGGGCCTCACAAAGAGATTTGTACAAGAGCACACACACACACACTCACTCTCACACACATACACTCACACTCACTCTCACACACATACACTCACACACAGGAAGTGAAGCTGAAAGCTGCAGAGCTCTTGAACAGTCATATGGATCAAACTGACCGAGAACAGGAAGAGGTTCAGTTTCGAGTCGGAGCCGCAGTGAAACCTGGTGCACCACACTCAGACCCGACTGCTCTCTGATTGGCTGCGTCCAACCTTCAAAGACTTTGGTTAATATTGAATCTTTTCTCTCTGAAATTAGAATTTAGATTAGATTTTAATGTATGTGTTTATCTCCCAGTTGGAGACGTCACACGGTCCCCTCTGTCTCCCCCTGCTGGACAAAACCCAGAGCAGCTAAACTCGACCGAGGCTGGAACAAGAACCTTCTGTGAAAATCACGAACATGAGGAAAAACAAAAGAAACACAATCATTTTAAGTAAATGGATTTATTGACATTTCTCAACCCATGACTTTCTGTTCAGCGCTATCTTTTTTTTTATATCCGGAAGTAACCGGAATGGATGGGGGGGGGGATACGAGAGGACGTAGCTGGGTTGAGTCTCTGTGGAGTCGGAGGCTTTAAACCAAATTATGATTATGATTATGATTAAGAGAGTTTTAGAATACAAGCATCGCATCATTTCCGTTTCATGCATGAAACTCTCTGTTGATCCTGAGAAAAGAAGAACAAAACGATTATAAGCCAGATATTATATTTATTATATTATTATAATCATAATTATTCTTATGATTATCATTATTATTATTCGTTTTTCATACTTACCGCTGAACATTGACAGGAGAATACAGGACGACTGAAAAAGACAAAGTTCATTCATTAAAATTCACACTTCCTTAAACACTTAGTAAGTAACAGTACAGTTAGTAACAGTACATAATGGGAAAAAGTCCAAGGGGGGTGAATACTTATGCAAGGCACTGTATACAGTGTATATATCCTGTCTGTGTCTGGCTCCTGTTCACTCTCATCAGACCGAACATGGTCTCACTTGCACCAGTGTCTCATTGGGACTTTAAATCATTGATTCACAAACATCCTCAGGTTCTGATCTTCTAATTGATCATCTGATCCAAAGAGCTGCAGATAACAGTGAACTTGAGACTCAGAGGAACCTCCTCTCCTGTCTCCTCTCCTGTCTCCTCTCCTGTCCCCTCTCCTGTCTCCTCTCCTGTCTCCTCTCCTGTCTCCTCCCCTGTCTCCTCTCCTGTCTCCTCACCTGGCTCCTCTCCTGTCTCCTCTCCTGTCTCCTCTCCTGTCTCCTCACCTGGCTCCTCTCCTGTCTCCTCTCCTGTCTCCTCACCTGGCTCCTCTCCTGTCTCCTCTCCTGTCTCCTCACCTGGCTCCTCTCCTGTCTCCTCTCCTGTCTCCTCACCTGGCTCAGGGGGACAGCCGGAGCTCAACAGCTGATGACCAGTTGGACCTGAGGAGAAGAAACGTTGTCTCATCAGAGGTTTTTCACACAGTAATGATGTCTCATTGTTATTATTATAAGCATTTGATTATGTAACTATGCTGTAAATATATTAATATATAAAACAACCAAGTTCATCAGTGTAACGTGTAAAACATGCACGAGAGGACATGTTTACTTTTCATCATGACGACTTTGAATCGTTTGTGTGGAAATTAAATAGATTAAATAAAAGCTTGTTTTTGTTGAGTGACTTCCGAGGGTTCAGAGGTCACAAGGTCAGAGAGGTCAACAGGACTCACTGCCCACGACCGAATAAAGCAGCTGGATCTCAGAGTCTCCGTCGGCTGGAGGCTCGGACGCTCGCACACCCAGGGTCTTCACTTGTGGAAACACACAAACATGTTTTTACCTCATGTTGAAATCGAACTTCTCCTTTTCTGCAGATGTGAAACTTTCACTGTCAAACCTGAAGCCGACTGAGGCGCGTTCCTACATCAGCGTTCTCGTAAACAGTAGAAGAGTCGAGTGGAGCTGAAGAGAAACAAGACACATTACAACCAAGAGCCGGAGGAGCTGCTCATTTCAGAATTATGTTGTTCAAAATTATAAACAATAACTAAATAGATAAAATACAGATATTTCTGGTTCAGTGACAAACCGATAGAGATGCTGTGATTGAGGCGGGAACCACAGAAGTAAAAACTCTGTGTGTTCTTTCTCACCAGACACTGAACACATCACCTGCTCATTTATAGAAAGAAAATATAACAAATATCGATGATAAAAACGTTGTTTCATTTATCGTCTCCGCTTAACAGTTAACTGATCTACTGGGATGGTTCTACAATAATAATAATAATAATAATAATAATAATACAATAATATTAATTAAAATAACAATAAAATAAAAGAAATAGAGTAATAATAATAAAACACAAATACACTAATTACAATCATAATCAAATACATCAACAATAACAACAATAATAATACAAATAATACATAATACAATAATAAC
Source organism: Pleuronectes platessa (assembly GCF_947347685.1). Taxonomy (NCBI): domain Eukaryota; kingdom Metazoa; phylum Chordata; class Actinopteri; order Pleuronectiformes; family Pleuronectidae; genus Pleuronectes; species Pleuronectes platessa. The sequence goes on from NC_070635.1 coordinate 516,976, forward strand.
GATAATAAGTCTTGTAAATCGATCATTTGAGACGTTCCACTGATGATTTGATGGATAAAAAGATAATGAATCTGCTGGAGGAGCAGTTTTCTAAGATCTGACTCACCTCTGTTCCTGCGACAGTGAACAAGTCCTGCTGTGAAGAGCAGCAGCAGCAGCAGCGCCCCCATGAGGCCACACACCACCGCTGTTATCATCAGGGTCTGACTGGTTGGATACGACCTCTGAGCTCCGCCCAGCCTGCTCTCCGCCCTGCAGGTCAACTCCTCCCCCTCCAGGTAGGGCACCTCGCCGATCCGTCGGAACGGACCCGCCTCGGTCGTCCGCCCCTGGTCCTCTAGCTTGAACCCGGAGGCCGACAGCCAAACCAGTTTGGGCAGCGGGTGGCCCTCCACCTCACACTGCAGCCTCCGGGGGGCGCTGCCTGAGGCCGGGGGGGGCTCCACCACATCGAGACTCAGGATCTGAGGTTCAGCTGCAAACAGAACTTAGATTCATACTTCATTCCACAGATCTCAGCTGGTCTGTTTCTGTCGTCAGCTCATTCACGCTTGTGTGTTAACGTCTCAGTGATGTTATTGGTTCGACTTGGACATGTGACCTGTGACTCAGCGCTCTGTAGCATTCTCACAGCTAACAGTGACTCTCCAGTTCAACAGGTGAGCAGCTCTTCACCTGTAACATGAAGCTGGGTCTTTTGTCTCAAACTCCACCGGCCGTCCAGCTCCACTGTGCAGAAGTACTGACCAGTATCCGTCAGCTGGACCCTCCTGATGAGGAGGGACAGCTCCCCCCGCCTCGGATCTCCAGTCAGCGAATGTTTGAGCTCAGAAAACGAACATTCTGCGAGTCCCTGAGTCGCTGAGTCGTTTCTAAGTGAGCAGCTGAGGAAAGGTGACAAGTCAGCAGCTAGCCACCTGACGTGGATCTTCCCTGAATACTGCTGTCGATTGGAGCTGGTGAGGGAGCAGCTGAGGACGGCGTCTTCTCCTCTGGAGGCGCTGACCTCCGGAGAGACGGCCATCTTCCAACCATCGCAGCAAGACCCTGAGGAGGAGGACACGTCATGTATGAGCTGGGGACATGTTTTAGGGACAGGTCCCTGACGACAGCTCGCAGCCCTGAACGTCTCCTGGCGGGGTCCGGCCCAGAGGACCGAGGCCTCCTGGACCGGTTGTTGGTTCGGCTAATGGATGGATGGTTCTAACTGATCTTTGGTCAAGATTCATCTTCATTAACAACACGAGCCGACATTACAGCTTCAAACGGTTGGATTGAGTCAACGTGAGCAGAGAAGGAAGTTCTTACCTGTGAAGATCACTGACAGAATAAGAAAGATCAGCTGATTCTGCTGCTGCATCCTCGGGCTCCTCGCGAACTGAGAGAAGTCTTCACGGCTTCAAACCAAAATAGCAGCAGAGGAAGTTCTGTAAGATGTGTCATACGAAGACTTTGTTCGAAAGCGGAAGCAGAAGCTACGGACGCAGCAGGAAGTGATGTTTGACACATGTTTTACGTTTTTGAATATTTGAAGTCCTTAATATTCTGTGTACATATGATTTGAGTCTGAATCCTACATCTGATGTTTCAGTTTCACAAACAAGAACCTTGTCATGCAAAGGTTGTCCTCAGGATGGCGCCAGAGAAAAGGTTATGGGCTCATTCAACAGTGATAGTATAGACAACATCACAGCTCATAAAACAAAGCCAGGCGCCCCCTGGTGGTACCTCAAAATGGCAGCGTTAGCATCTGAGATATTCTGGCTTCATTTCTGGAGGAAATGCAGACGTGTCGTCCGTCTTTGTTTCTGTGATTCATCATCTGGGGATCAGGATATTTTTACAGTCAGTGAGTTTCCTGATGAATACTGTTCAAAAGCAGAAATGGGAAGAAACCTAGTGACACAGTGACAGGGCTGTGGAGGTACTGAGTCACACACACACACACACACACAAACACACACACACACACACACACACACACACACACAAACACACACACACACACAAACACACACACACACACACACACACACACACACACACAGCTAGTCGTGTAGTTCCTTCAGTCTCATCATGGACGTTCTTCTGCTCTGCAGCTCTCTGCTCTTCTCTGCTGTCGGAGGTGAGTTGATTCATATTCATCATAAAACTGAACATTATACATTTATTCATGTGCAGAATGTGTGTGTGTTGGGGGTGTTTCTCATATTGTGAGGACAATCATTGGACCGTGATGTACATTATGAAACTTAAGATTAGTTTGGGTTCAGCTTTAGGTCAAGTAGTAACTGTTTAGAAACAGATCAGCGGTTGGAAACATGAGAAACACTGAGGTTCTGAGTAAAGTTAAAGCTCCACAGGCTGAAACATGGACCTTCTACCTTCTACATAAAGACATTGAGATGCTCTCCACCATTCCCCCCCCCCCCCCCACCAGTGCTCGGCTCTGGAGACGACGGCTGGTCCATGAACGTGCAGCCGGAGGTACGAGCCATCGACGGTTACCCGGTGGTGCTGCCCTGCACCTTCAGTCACCCGCAGCACTCCCAGCATTCCTCCCTGAAGGTGCTGTGGCGTCTGGGCCACGGTCAGGGCGCCACCGTCCTGTTCCGCTGCACCAGTCACCCCGGGCCAGCCGCCTGCGAGCCGGGGCCCCAGCAGGACCAGCGCTACCGGCTGGAGGGAAACCCCCGACAGCACGACCTGTCGCTGCGGATCACCAGCGCCGCCCTGCAGGACAGCGGACGCTACTACTGCAGGGTGGAGGTTCAGGGACAGGCCCACATCAGCTTCGAGGACAAGATGGGAACCAGACTGAGAGTAGAGGGTACGTTTGACCAGACACAACGTCCTCAGCGCTTGAGCTTCTTGTCCTAACGAAGGATTCAAGTCACAGATTTAACAGCTCTACATCCACAAGGCAGGTGTGAACGGGGCCTGAGGTGTGAACGGGGCCTGAAGTGTGAACGGGGCCTGGGGTGTGAACGGGGCCTGAGGTGTGAACGGGGCCTGAGGTGTGAACGGGGCCTCAAGTGTGAACGGGGCATCAGGTGTGAACGGGGCCCCAGATGTGAACGGGGCCTGAGGTGTGCACGGGGACTCAGGTGTGAACGGGGCCTGAGGTGTGAACGAGTCCTCAGGTGTGAACGGGGCCTGAGGTGTGAACGAGTCCTCAGGTGTGAGCGGGGCCTCAGGTGTGAACGGGGCCTCAGGTGTGAACGGGGTCTGAGGTGTGAACGGGACCGGAGGTGTGAACGGGGCCTGAGGTGTGAACGGGACCGGAGGTGTGAACGGGGCCTCAGGTGTGAACAGGGCCTGAGGTGTGAACAGGGCCTGAGGTGTGAACGGGGCCTCAGGTGTGAACAGGGCCTGAGGTGTGAACAGGGCCTGAGGTGTGAACGGGGCCTGAGGTGTGAACGGGGCCTGAGGTGTGAACGGGGCCTGAGGTGTGAACGGGACCGGAGGTGTGAACGGGGCCTCAGGTGAGAACAGGGCCTGAGGTGTGAACGGGGCCTGAGGTGTGAACGGGGCCTGAGGTGTGAACGGGGCCTGAGGTGTGAACGGGGCCTCAGGTGTGAACAGGGCCTGAGGTGTGAACAGGGCCTGAGGTGTGAACGGGGCCTCAGGTGTGAACGGGGCCTCAGGTGTTAACGGGGCCTCAGGTGTGAGCGGGGCCTCAGGTGTGAACAGGGCCTTAGGGATCGGTAGACAAGATGACATCACCGTTCACACAGTCCACTGCTACTTTGTGAGACGAGTACGAGTCAGAATCAACAACAATGGCGTCTATGTACGAGTTTCTCTACGGGTGGTTAGCCCTGCTAGGTCTAATTACAAGTTAGCAGCTAAACTTCACTGCTGTATATCACCATCATTCTTCTCTGGTATTTGACGGGTCATCGATGGAGACTTTGTCGCCACCTACTGGCTCAGGGAACTTGTTTGTGTGTTGTTGTTTTCTTGTTTTGTTTTCTTGTTTTCTTTTTTAACGCAGACCAAAACACAACCCCATTGTTTTCAAACTAAAATGAGAGCTTTTACACGAGTCTCGGACTCAGAGGCTGTCCTCGGGGGGGCTGCTGCCCCCGTGCTGTTGCCTGCTCTGCCTGCAGGTGGCGACACTTTGTGTTACTCATCAGTTTCTTCCCGTCTGTGCAGCTCCTCCAAAGATCCTGGCCCTGTCAGTGGAGGGCAGCGAGCAGTCCGGGTACCGGGCTCTGTGCCGGGTGCAGGGCTCCCCCCTGCCGGACGTCCAGTGGCTCGGCCCCGATGAGCTGCTGGAGGGGGCGGTGGTCGGCCCGCTGGCGAAGGGGACGCCGGCTCACTACCAGACCGTCAGCCAGCTGCGAGACGTGGAACCGGGCCAGCACTACACCTGCAGCGCCTCCAACCCACTGGGCAAGGAGCAGGCCGCCCTGTACGTCCTGCCCCCCCGGCCGCCGCTGTCTGTGGGCGGAGCCTCGCCTCCTCTCCTGCTGCTCCTGACGCTGTCGGTGGGGGCAAAGGTCATCCTGCTGGTGGGGGTGGGGGTGTGGTTGGTGCAGGGCGGTGCTCTGCAGGTGGTCGGCTGCTGGTGGAAGTAACATTATTAAGTTTAATGCATGATGATTTTTGTCCTAATTATGTTTTGTGAAATTATTAATTATTATTTTGTTTCTTGGATCCTGTATTTCCAGATCATTTCCTTTAAATTTTATGAAAAGAACTGTGACGTGTTGTAAAACATGAAATTACTCTTATCATACGGATTATTATTAAATATTATAATATTCAAGATTAATTCATGATTCATGTTCACTCTGAGGACGCAAAATAAAACTTTGTTAGATCTGAAGACAAATTATAAAACCATTAGTTTACGACAGAGGAATTCTTCAGTTTGAGTCTGACAAAGAAACTTAATATCAATAAACAGTCTTTTAATGTTTTACTCCACGACTGTATTTTTATTATTTCAGTGTTTTGCATTAGTGGGTGCAGTGACCCGTGACAGCCAGCAGGGGAGCTGGTGTCCAACTGGAGGTTTGGGTAAATTTACAAGCTCTGCAGACGAATCACGTTGCAGAACTTACAGATGTTTACATATTGTTTTACATGAGCAGAAGCACGATAAGTACACATGAGAAACTTTGACCTTTGACCTGAATTATTTTGTGTGTGTCTGCAGATTGGAATCATCACGTTGTCATGTGGAAATGTTTGTAATAAAGTTTCTTTCATTTCATTTTTCCAAAAACACAGAAATCATGTCACACTTCAAACTTTATTTAAATAAACATGATGTTTAAACTACAGCGTCTATTTCTACACGTGTTAACGATTCACTGTTCATCTCTGACTCTTCTACACTGTGGTGACTTAAAGTGGAACTCGACTCTTCTTAGATAAATTATGTTTAAGGCTCCAGACTTATTGATTTAACGCTGTCACTCTAACATCTGCTGCTTGTGCTCAAACTACGCAGCTACACACTCAGCTCTTCATCTCTTCAGCTCTTCATCTCTTCAGCTCTTCAGCTCTTCAGCTCTTCAGCTCTTCAGCTCTTCAGCTCTTCTCCTCACACAAGCCTCTAGATGGCGCTGTGTGGTGAACTCGTGTCAGTGGAACTTCAGAAGAAGCGTTTGTGAAATGATCTGTACGTGTTGAAGGACAGACGCCAGGTGGCGCTCTAATGAGCACATCTGCTCTGATGATATTAATGCTATCAGACTACAGCAGCTACAGGTTGACCTAAAGCACTCTGTTAATGATTAGAGGGAAATATGAGCACATCTGGATCAGAGATCTGAGATCCCTCTTCCAGGTCAGCTGCTGGTTTCCCTCAGTCGCCGCTCCCGCCCTGCTGCTCTATCCCAGTGGGAAGAGGAGGGGGGGTCTGTAGCAGACGGGATGGACGGCCTTGCAGCAGTCCTGGTCGCTCCAGCCGAACTCCTCCCCGCTCCTCAGACTCATGATGGCACACTGGCCTTCGTTCACCGCGCCGGGCTCCCCGTCCTTCCAGTTGGTCGTGTTGACCGGCTCGTTGTCGAGCCAGTACCACTCCCCACTCTGGGAGCTGCGACGCATGCCGATCCAGGCCTCCTGCACGCTGTGGTTGTTGGCCCGGACCATCTCTTGGTAGATGTGCGTCACGTTGTGGCTGCCGGAGAGGCTGACGAGCTGCAGCTCTTTGTCTCTGCAGTACTTCACAGACTCGCGCCAGCCGGCCGCCACATCTCCGATATGTACGACCTCTGGTTCCAAGAGGCAGCCCCTGAAATCTGTCATTCACAAGAAACATCACACTGGAGTTAGTTTAGAAGTGAAACCAAACCATCGACCGAGCACAAGGACGACACGGAGCCACCGGCTTCTTCTCCTCGTCTCTGGAAACTGAGTCTTCATGTGAATATGTAGAATCTGTGGGAACAAGCTTCTGGTTCCTGTTCGAGTTCGATCTCCTTCAACAAACATTCATATACAAACAGCTGCTGATGTGTTTGTGTGTTTGTGGAGAAACGTTCAACTTGTGATGAAAGAACCGAGTCTGACTGAGAACAGACGGATCGTTGTCCCCAGAGGATGATACATCATCAGACCAGCCAATGGGCTCTGAGATTCATTCGCTCCAAACTACTTGATGAAAACGTCTAACTTGCAATTTTTTCTTTCTTTAACAACATTTCAAAAGGTTGCTTCAAATTTGCTACCTGTGATAACTGCTGATGATAACTTCCTGTTGGATGTTTGTTGATTCTTGTGTTTGAGGATAAAAAAAGTTTATTCACGACTTTGAGTAAATAACGTGACTGCTATCATCAGACAAAGATTTTTAATTCTCAAAGTTCAGTATTTAATCAAAGAGCATTTAGAGTCTTAGACAGTTAGCTAACGTCTGCTGAATTAGCTTCAACACAATCTGCTAAAACTAAAACCGTGTTGTTGATTTGTGTATTTGTTGAAGTAGTGACTGTGGATTCGAGCTGAAATCTGTTCAGAGTTTATTAAGTTTAAATGTTGAAGCTGAAACTCTGACGGATCCGTACCTGCAGTGCTGCTGATGACGGGCGCCGGGTTCCCAAACAGAGCAGCTCCATAGTTCCCATGAAAGTAGACGGCCATTTTGTGAGACGTGTGCCAGAGGACGCTCTTGTCCAGAATCACTTTGACCTGGGTCGAGACGAACTCTGTCCCCCTCAGCTCCTGCCAGACTGGATTCTCCAGAGGATCATTTCCAATTCGAACCCCGTCTGTGAGGTGCTTGTGAACGAGGATCACAGCAAAGTTCTGCATGTCTTTGACTCGATTGATCACATAGCAGGAGGCGAAGTGGGCCTCTGGGATCAGGGTCAGGAGGAACCCTGGGCGGTAGAGGAGGGCGGTTCCGTTGGTCTCCACCAGCGGCGAGTCCGGGTCAAAGCTTCTGATCGTGGTCGATTCGTTGCTGGATATTAGAAGACGTGTTTCGTCCGTGACCAGAAAGGGAGGAATGAAGAACCGGAGCTTGTGGTCGCTGGCGGGCGACAGCGTGGTCTGCAGGATGCCGCAGGTGCAGTTGTATCTGATGGTGCAGGCGTGACCGAAGAGGACGGCCACCGGCTGGTCGGCTGTCACAGCTCGAGGTCCTGCCTGTTGAACCAGGACCTGAAGGACCTGCTGGGACTGAAGCACCACTTCTCTGGGGGGGACTTCTCCGATGGTCACCGTGGTTTGTTGTTTCCCACTGATGACAAACAGGGAGAAGGGTCTCCTCTCAGTCACCTCCAACGAGACCTGGTCAGTGGTTCCTTGGATTTGCGGTACAGGCGGGATGAAGTACTCCTTTCCCAGTTGGGATGTTGGTAGAACCAGAGCCGTCTGCACGCTGTTGAGTTTGCGGCTGCAGGAGCGGACGGTGATTTTCTCAGTGCTGGTGATGAGGAGAGCTTTGCTGGAGATCTGATTCTTTCTGAGCTCCAGTTCCTCGTCTACCAGGATCTCTTTGGTTTGTCCGGCGCTCAGAGTCTCCTGCTGGTTTCCGAGTGTGACCTGAGTGTCACGTAGAGCGGTCAGCTGCACACTGTTCACCGGGGGGGTCGGGTGATAGTACGCGATGTTCTCCGGAAAAACTACAACGAATCTATGACCAGCGTCGTCTACACGAGGATCAGCAGAGGAGTCTGGGAAAATAACTCAAACTGTCAGTCACGTTTTTTAAAACATAAAAACTGCACAAATATTTCACATTTTTGTATTAATTATTTATTTTTTAAATCAATATTTCATACACTAATTAACTGGAACATTAGACTGTTTATAAACATGATCAGGGACTGTGTATTTCGATGATTCATGTTCACTGCATCTTCTTGCACCAGGTGTTTGTGCCCTGGTGTGTATGTGATTATTTGTATTTGTTATATAGTTATTATTATATATAATGATTCTATAGACTGTACCTGAGTTTCTGGCTGCCAGCAGCAGCAGCAGCACAGACCACATGTTCACAGCCGGTTCACAGTGAGTCACTGAGATCTGGAACAAAGATCACATCTGAGACGTGAGAAGGAAACCAGTCCCACAGTTGAGTTTTAAAAAACTGATAAATCAAGATATTAAATAAATGACAATTAGGAGCAAAAATATTTGCCACAATAGAGAAGACTAAACTTCTTAGAAGAAACAATTTACTTCTATAAAAACCAAAGAAATAATCCAGAACTCATCTTTAAATGAAAAGGTTGATAAAGGATCTGATGCCTTGTGACCTCTGACCTTCAGAAACATTAAAATGATAAATCATGGTCTCACCTGCAGCTGACGATCTGTGTCTGTGCTGCTCGTCAGTCGTCCTGTGTCCTCGTCTCGGCCTCAGCACTGGAAGGAACATTTGTCAGTCAAACGATCCGGAGACGTTTGCATGAGACGTAGATCAGGACAGAGGTCAGAGGTCACTCACTGTGTGTGTGTGTGTGGGGGGGGGGGGGGTGTGTTTGTGCAGCTCAGGGTCATTTGACTGTCAAACTGACACCAGATCAGATCAGGACACAAAACCTGCACACGCACACACACACACTCACACAACAACACACAAACACAGACCAACACTAACACACACACACACACACACACTCCCTTGCGATTTATTAAAAACATTCCTGACAAGATATTTAACTAGTAAATGATTTGTTTCTTCATGTTGGACACAAGATGTCGGTGCAGGCACACAAGCACGCAGACACACACACAAACACACACACTCACTCACACGTTATAATCCTGCTCACACTCCAAACCTTTATATATTCCAGTTGTCGTAGTTGTGTAACCGTCGACACTTTCTGAGAAAATAGGACAACGAGTGTTTGTGTGTTTGTAAAACAGAGTGAGAGACAGAGAGAGAGAGAGTGTGCGTGTGTGCGTGTGAGTGAGTATGTGTATGTGTGGGTGTATGTGTGTGTGTATGTGTGTGTGTATGTGTGTGTGTGTGTGTTAATCTTTAATCTGGCTCTAGATTACAATTGTCAGGAACTGACACGATGACCTCACAGCTCAGATGTGGCCCCTCCCTCCTCGTACATGAGGACAGACGGACGCTGTCCCTCTTCCTCTCTGGTCAAACCCGTGGACATGGCCGCGTTCGTCTCTGTGAGTAAATGTCTCCTTCGTCTTGTCTCTGGTTTGACGTGATGGAGATCAGATCTTTACACGATGGCTTCACTTGATCGGATCAATTATCAATGATCAAGATTCACTTCATTCAAAAAGCTCCATTACAGTGAGTAGAAGATCTGCATTCAAATAAAATATGACAAAAATCTGATTCGATCAAATAAGATCTGAAATTCTGATGTTTATTGATCAGTTATAATAATAGATTATTATTAGAATATTAAAATAATATGAACACAGAGTATTAATAAGAAACTGTCATGAGAATCAAATTGAGTGAAAAATGTGAAATATTTAGTTTATCAGCTGAAACATGATGTTTGTTTCTGTCAGATCATGTGACAGTGAAATATTAATCTTCAGGTTTCAGTCGATCCAGATTCCAGACTTTATTTTGTCAAGAGCAACAATTACATTCAACCGGCTCCCTTCTTACCGTGCTCCACAATATCACACAACAAAAAAAATTAAACAGAAAGAGAAAATTAAGAATAAGAGAATTAAAATATAATAAAATATACACATAAATATAAATGTTTGACTAAAATAAAGTATGTTACTGCAGAGTAGACTGCATGACTGAATGAAACATGTGATACTCATAAGGATGTGAAGGAGTTCAGAGCCGGGGGCGTCTCCGGGGGGGGGGGGCCGTCTCTGAGCCGGATGAAAGAACCGGATCAGGCAGCTTATCGGCTGGTCGGGTCTTTAATGATCCGGTTGGTGGTCTTCCTGCAGGGCCGGGTGTAGAGGTCCTAGATCTATATAGATCTAGGACCTCTAGATCGATATAGATCTAGGGTTAGCTTCCACGGAGGACCTCTAGATCTATATAGATCTAGAGGTCCTCCGTGGAAGCTGCTCCGTCCTGGTGCTCAGCCGTCACCAGGACGAAGAAGAGACGTTGTTCAAATCTCGTCACTTTTTAAAATAGAACAATTCATCGAAATGTGAGAAATGTACCTGCAGATTGACCTGTGTGTGTGTGTGTGTGTGTGTGTGCTTCAGCTGGCGACGTGTCACCACTGCTCGGTGGTGTGGTCTCGTCGGGGTCTCGTCTACAGAGACTCCCTGTCGGCTCGGTCCAGGAACCTGAGGGCCCCCGGGAGCCCCCATCACTGGGCCCTGGGCCCCCGGCTGCAGGGCCTCCACAGCAAACATTACTGCATCATCAGGTAACACACACACACTGAGAAGTACACACTGAGAAGTACACAATGAGAAGTACACACTGAGGAGTACACAATGAGAAGTACACACTGAGAAGAACACACTGAGAAGTACACAATGAAAATTACACATTCTGAGAAGTACACAGTGAGAAGTACACAATGAAAAGTACACAGTGAGAAGTACACACTGAGTAGAGCACACTGAGAAGTACACACTAAGAACATCACAGTGAGAAGTACACATTGAGTAGAGCAGACTGAGAAGTACACACTGAGAAGTACACAGTTAGAAGAACACAGTGAGAAGTACACACTGAGAAGTACTTCTCTTCATCGTCTCTCCTCTTCCTCACAGACTTCACCTCCCAGAATCCATTGCTCTGGCTCGCTCGAAGCCGTCAGGATGATGAAGATGAAGATGATGATGATGATGATGAAGATGATGAGTCTCACTGATCAGACAGCGGTTGGACACCAGAGGGCGCCGCAGGGCTCAGAGTAGTATATGTGAAGTAAAGATGATAAAATATTTATAAATTATACATATTATTGATCATATAAACTCAGATTAAAAAATATTTATTTTTATTGTTAGTCTCTTACTGAGCAGATGAATCTGTTTAATGCTGTAAAATGATGTGAAATAAACACACACGTTTATTTCTGTGTCTGTGACTTTTCACTTTTAAATCCCAGTAACGTTTCTAAAGCATCATGGGAGCTGGCGTCTCGACAGGGAGACAGGGGTCAAAGGTCGTGTGAAATATTAATAAGAGGGCGACGCAGGACGTGGACTCCTGCTGAGGTTCATCACTGCTGTGATGATGACAACCAGAGAGTGGAGCTGTAACTTTAACACACACACACACACTGACAAAGACACTCATCACACACACACACTCTGACACACAATGACACTGTGACCTTTGACCTCTAAAATCCAATCGGTTCATTTGTGACTGCCAGTGAACATTTGGACTAAACTTTCAAGGATTCATGGAAGATGTTCTTAGAATAACAGGTTCCTAAGGAAGCAGAGTTTTAGGCAACCTTGACCTCTGACCTTTGGACTCCAAACTCCAATCAGTTCCTTTCTTGGGCCTTTGTAGCGAATGTGAAGATGAAAATAGGACAAATGGAAAAGCTGACAACATAAAGAACAGAGGTCATGAATGAGAGTTTGACTCTTTCTCCGGACTGAGCGTGGAGCAGGAAGCAGCTGGTGTCTTCTGGACCTGCAGGAACACTTTGAATGTGAGACTCTGTGGAACAACAAAGACTTGACTGTGCTGAGATCAGCCGATTAGAGCGGAGCGGCCGGGGGGAGACCCCGAGCTGCTGATCCCAGATGAGCTGCTCCAATCACACTCTGGCTCCTTCTCAGATATGTCACCAGATCAGAGGGAATCTGATTCTGTTCCTTCTTCATCTTCATCATCTCCCAGCAGGAGGAGGGTGGTGCTTTCAGGGGCTGTGTTACACAGTGGGAACAATCCCCTCCTCGCTACAGGAGAACAAGCAGTGGAAACAACCAGCACTCGAACCTTCACACTCCTCTTCTATTCCTCCAGTGTGTTGTTCTCATTTCATTTCACCTCCAACTAGAAGGTTGTGTTTCCATCTGCCTTTGTTTCTGTATCTGTTAGTTTACAGTTTTCCATAATTCTGAAAGGAAAGAACAAAATTCTATTTGATGCAGAAGCGGGTCTGGAATTTGTTATCACTCAAACTGAGACATTTTAAAACATTTCCACTGACCTCTCAGAATAATTCTTTATTTGTGATTCAGCTGCTGTAAAAAGTACATATCAGGTTCTTATTAATAACATGTAAGAACCCTAAATGTTATATTTCTATTAAAAAGGAGAATTAAAGATAAAACATGTATATCTGATGTTAATATGATGTGAAATGTGTAGATATATAAACCGCTCAGAGTTAAATCTGTGATTTTATAAAGTTAAACTAACAGTGAAAAACGTTCATGACTCCGCCTACTCCTCATCTCCCTCGGTGATTGGTGGAAATCGGGCAGCCGCTGTCAATCAGAGAGGGGCGGGACATCTGGAGTTAATATCTTCCAGAGGTTTGTTTAGAAGGAGAAGCTGATTGAGGAAGAGGAGGAGGAGGAGAAAGAAGAAGAAGAAGAAGAAGAAGAAGAAGAAGAGGAGGAGGAGGAGGTGATCAGCTGCTCCGGGACGCAGAGGAAGAGGAGGAAGAGGAGGAGGAGCAGATGGAGGAAGAGGAACAGATGAGACCGCTCCTCACGGCGGTAAGTTCGACCGACAGACAGCGGGACGTTCCGCGGAGTCGAGCCGGACATGGCGCCTGTTGGCCCCGCGAGCTCCGGGGGGGGGTCCCGCTGTCTGTCCCTCTTGAACGAAGCACGCTGCTGCCAGGAAGTGATGGTGCTGATGAGCAAACTTCCCGGAACTCGTCCGTCCGGGTCCGTGGTGGTCGGTTCTCAGAGTCCCGTGAACCCGGTGGAGGTTATCAAACGGTCCTGAGAGCTGGTTCTGACCCGGACTGACCTGTTCTATCATTCGAGTTAAAGTGCATCCTTCAAACTCGAGTCTTTATCCCAATGTGTCTGCTGTTCTGTTCAACTGCTGTTACTCCCCCAGCCCTGAGGCCCCCCCTCTCAGTGCGTGTGGCCCCTCCCTGTAAATCCCTGTGTGTGTGTCGCCCTCGTGCACGTGCAGAATGCGGGTCTGATTTCTGGTGATTGTGACGAACTGTGTGGAAAGTGTGTTTGCACAGTTGAATCAGACGTGGAGCAGAGATGCTTTAAATGATGCTTTAAATGAATGGAGTTTGGTGAGGTGGACCAGGGCCCACGAGCAAGGCACAGAGCGCAACTTGCTCTAATGACCCGGTTCTGGGGCTGACCTCTGACCTCTGCAGTTCAAGTCCTGAAGCTCAACCTGCTGAGGTTTGATTTCCTCATCTCAGAGGCCGCTCCGCTGTTACCGCTGACACGAGTCAGGAATCAAACTTGTGAAAACTTTTCTTTGAAACTCGTCAAATTAAAGTGTAACAGTTCGGTGGGCTCTTACTCTGAAAACCGTCTAATTGATTAGTTACTTACAACAGATCCAAACACATTTAAAGTCCTTTTCAAACATTAGTAATTTAAGATGCTTACTTTTTGGTTTTTAAGTGTAAACATACGTCTCAATTATATCAATATTCTATAAGGAAAGGTTCCCAAAATATCAGAATGTAGTTATTTTCATTATAAATTAATCAACCATAAAGAATGATTTAATAAATAACTGGTAAATCGAAAGATAATGAAATGAACCGTTTCTTAAGAGAATATTAATTTATCACTAATAATAATGTACACGATGTCAGTGAAGGTAAAACAAAGATATTGGTGCTTTGACTGATCGTCGCACGTTTGGAAAAAAGTTATATTGATACAACTTTATATTCCTTTTTATTGATATGTTTCAGTGCTCAGCATTACCTCTAATATCTCCCTGTGAACTGAAGTGGAGTAAAACTAATAAAGTATCAGAAAGTACTTTAGTAAATGTACTTCGTTACCTTCCGTCACTGAAGTCAAGGAAATGAAAACATACTTTTATTGGAGCGGTCAGTTCGTACTTCTGTTATTTGTCTGTTGTTCTTATCAAAGATGGTGAAATAAATAATGTTTGAGTGTTGTTGACACTTTGTGTCTGTGCAGCCTTAGACTTTGTATTACTATATACAGTACTTCTATATATATATATATATATATATATATATATATATACACACTATAATCTGAGCCAGTGGTTTGTGAGTTTTTCCAGTGAGCTGAGCTGAGGAGGTTTACTGGAGGAACAGACTGAACCACTGGACCTGTTGCTCCACAGGGCTTCCTCTGAAAGGCCAGAGGCTTCAGAACCAGCTCCACTCTGAACTGCAGCAGAACCACTCACCGGCTTGATCCAGATCAACAGGAGGGAAAAAACATCAGTTTCCTTTTCATCAGCTTTTGGCAGTTGAAAGAAAATGTGAAACCTGGACTCAGTGAGTTTGTGTTTCTGCTGCTTCACAGTTTTATCACCAGCAGGCGAGTCTCAGTGAATAGAAAGGATTTCTCTAGAAACATCCTCTAACCTTTAGGGCTTTTTCAATCAATCACTCAATCAAATTGTATTTGTAAAGCCCACATTCACTTATCACAGTCTCCTAGGATTTAACAATCTGGAGCTTCCTCTGTCCATAACCCTCAACAAGCGTGAGGAGACACCATCAACCTTCATAGTGAACAGAGACGTCAGTGAGTTGAAAGAAGGATCCATCCTCTAGGAGCCGTTCACACCTGGTTCAGAGCTTCACTTCAATGTGAAGCTGAACATCAGGTGTGAACGGCTCCTCAGAGCAGGAGAGGAGTTCTGGGTTTGGATCCAACTGAACCTGGTTCTGTTGGTTTGCAGTGAAAACACTTAGTTGGAGTGTTTGGACTTTTGGACCAATCACAGGAAGTAGAGACAGAATTAAACAAGAGAAGAAGAAGAGGAAGAGGAAGAGGAAGCCGCTGCAGTCTTCACCTCCGGCGATATGTTTGAACCACGAGGACGTTCAATTGGTGCATTTGAACTTCTGTGGAGTACTTAGGTACTGTGGAGTACTGTGGTACTGTGTAGTATAGTGGTACTCTGGAGTACTGCACATAAAGTTACTGATGCTGCCATTAACTAATAACACGCCCACATCAGACGCCGTCAGTGTGTGGGTCAGTGTGTGGGTCAGTGTGTGGGTCTGTGTGTGGGTCTGTGTGTGGGTCAGTGTGTGGGTCAGTGTGTGGGTCAGTGTGTGGGTCAGTGTGTGGGTCAGTGTGTGGGTCAGTGTGTGGGTCAGTGCGTGGGTCAGTGC
This sequence comes from Pleuronectes platessa, assembly GCF_947347685.1. Taxonomy (NCBI): domain Eukaryota; kingdom Metazoa; phylum Chordata; class Actinopteri; order Pleuronectiformes; family Pleuronectidae; genus Pleuronectes; species Pleuronectes platessa. Next base: position 532,653 of record NC_070635.1, read on the forward strand.
GTGGGTCAGTGCGTGGGTCTGTGTGTGGGTCTGTGCGTGGGTCTGTGCGTGGGGCTGTGCGTGGGACTGTGCGTGGGGCTGTGTGTGGGGCTGTGTGTGGGACTGTGTGTGGGTCTGTGTGTGGGTCTGTGTGTGGGTCTGTGTGTGGGTCTGTGTGTGCGACTGTACTCTGTCAGGTTGATGTCAACTTGTGATGTTTGAAAGATTTGGATAACTGACCACACACTATGAATAAAGATGGAAAAATAAATAGGATAAATTAAACTAATAGAAATATTGAAAAGCTAAAATGAATGAATGCGAGCTCCAGAAACACTGTGTGTGGTTTGTGTTGTTGTGCAGCTGTTGACACAGTCCAGCTGTTTTCAGCCACTTCCTTGTTGCTGTGGCGGCTGCGGGGGGGGGGGCTGCATCTGTTGGATCATGGGACACAGAAGAGCGGCTGGAGGCGAACAGCCAACACATGACAAACACAATTACTACTTATTATGTTGACACAAATATCGTCTGATCGATATTTACAGTTAAACCATAAATTAATTATAAAACAAATACAACCAAATATAGAGAACTTGATTTAATAGAATAAACATTTATTTATTTGTTTTATTAGTTTATTCTGTTTCGAAGTTTTGGTTAAACATGAGCACAGATATTAACATGTCTGTGAAAGATTCGTTAATTAACACAAACCTTCATTTACACTGAGGCTGGAAAACAGCTCCAATCGGAAAAAGCACAGAAAGAATTCAAATCGCTCTTCATTCAAATGATCCGATATCGATTCAGAATCTTTATGTACATGAAATATATGATTGACCACATTTTATATAAGAGCAGCAGCAACATGTTAGTGACTCGCTCATCTCACATATTTGTCTGGAGACACACACGCACACGCACACGCACACATTCCAAGGAATACAATCCTAATCATCCACTGTTTACCGAGCTGGTAACATCTGCCCTGTTCCAAATGTTCAATGCTCTTGTTTTGGTTGTGTGGTTTGTTTTAATTCTAATATTTGTAATCGATATTTAAATGTCAGACTGAATATTCTTAAGAATTCAAAGTTAATTGCTCAGTGAAAAGGTTAATTGTGGAATATGCTATTATCATTATATCAGTGAAATGGTTTCAAAATTAGGACAATAATATTATTTATCACAATCATTTCTGGGACAATTGATCATCCAACAAAAGTCATATGTCTGTCCCACCTTAATATTGTTTCTGAAAGTGTTGTTCATACCCAAGTCAAATTTCTATTTTACACTGAAATATCTGAATCGATATTGAAATGAAACGAGAGCTTGTGAATGGGAATCAAATCCTTTAGTTGAGTCAGTGGCGATGCTCAGTTGTAAAGTGAATATTTGTCAGACGACATTAACTGTGTGTCTTGTTCTTCTCTGCGCCGCTGGCAGAGTTGTGTACTCGGTCATTTGATTTGTGTTGTCGGAGCCCAGAGCAGTGGGTCTGAAACAGAAGTAAAACCCTCGTGTGTTTCTCTGGATATGTGATCTGTGCTCCTGTAGCAGCTTGTTGTTGTTTCTCATTAGAATTCCTGAGCTGAGTGGAAAAGAACTGGTATTAACTGAGGCAGAAGGAAATCTGAGCTTCTGTTGTTCCAAAGTTTAGAAACTAAAATGTTAAACTTGTTAATGTTCCATCTCTACAGTCAGAGAAACACCAGTGGCCCCACCCCTTATTTCATTTATCCTACTTCTACGTCTGATTTGGGCCAAAATCGTGTGAAGTCCAGATGATGTGACACAAGACTCCCAGTCAGCAGGAGAGTCCGTTTCCCACACCAGCTAAATTAAAGAGCAGCCAGGGAGGAAGGTCAAAGGTCAGAAGACAGTGTACGGAACAACAGACTGAGTCACAGGTTGAAGGAAAAGAGATCAGAAAATATAAACTATAAGTTTGTTGTAGAATCTAGAGCTAATGTGCCCGATCCAAGAGATCACTGTCGAATCCAATGTGAAGAACTGGACTTAACTGGTTGAGTTGACTTGGAACCAACTCGTTTTGACTCAGAACCTGTTGGACTTGGTTTGGGACTTTGTCTTACCTCAGGGCTTCTTTGTGAGTCTTGATATGAGACTCTGGTCTTTCTCTTCTTACGTCTTCTCTTGGAGCTTGTTGGTCTGGAAGCTCACTGGTCTTGTCTTGAAACCTTTTGGTTTTGACTCAGGTTTTGTTGGTCCTGATGTGGCTTCTTCAATTGGGAGCTCTTGACCTGAATGTATTTTTGAATTGGGACTTGTTGGTCTTGATATCACTTGATGGTTAAGACCTGGAACTTGTTCTTGAATCTGAACTTGTTGGTTTAGACCTGGAACTTGTTCTTGAATCTGAACTTGTTGGTTTAGACCTGGAACATGTTTTAGACTCTGGACTTGTTGGTTAAGACCTGGAACTTGTTCTAGACTCTTGACTTGTTGGTTAAGACCTGGAACATGTTTTAGACTCTTGACTTGTTGGTTAAGACCTGGAACTTGTTCTAGACTCTTGACTTGTTGGTTAAGACCTGGAACTTGTTCTAGACTCTTGACTTGTTGGTTAAGACCTGGAACTTGTTCTAGACTCTTGACTTGTTGGTTAAGACCTGGAACTTGTTCTAGACTCTGGACTTGTTGGATAAGACCTGGAACTTGTTCTAGACTCTGGACTTGTTGGTTAAGACCTGGAACTTGTTCTAGACTCTGGACTTGTTGGTTAAGACCTGGAACTTGTTCTAGACTCTTGACTTGTTGGTTAAGACCTGGAACTTGTTCTAGACTCTGGACTTGTTGGATAAGACCTGGAACTTGTTCTAGACTCTGGACTTGTTGGTTAAGACCTGGAACTTGTTCTAGACTCTGGACTTGATGGTTAAGACCTGGAACTTGTTCTTGAATCTGAACTTGTTGGTTTAGAACTGGAACTTGTTCTAGACTCTGGACTTGGTGGTTAAGACCTGGAACTTGTTCTTGAATCTGAACTTGTTGGTTTAGACCTGGAACATGTTTTAGACTCTGGACTTGTTGGTTAAGACCTGGAACTTGTTCTAGACTCTTGACTTGTTGGTTAAGACCTGGAACATGTTTTAGACTCTGGACTTGTTTGTTAAGACCTGGAACTTGTTTTAGACTCTGGACTTGTTGGTTAAGACCTGGAACTTGTTCTAGACTCTTGACTTGTTGGTTAAGACCTGGAACTTGTTCTAGACTCTGGACTTGGTGGTTTAGACCTGGAACTTGTTCTAGACTCTTGACTTGTTGGTTAAGACCTGGAACTTGTTCTAGACTCTTGACTTGTTGGTTAAGACCTGGAACTTGTTCTAGACTCTTGACTTGTTGGTTAAGACCTGGAACTTGTTCTAGACTCTTGACTTGTTGGATAAGACCTGGAACTTGTTCTAGACTCTGGACTTGTTGGTTAAGACCTGGAACTTGTTCTAGACTCTGGACTTGTTGGTTAAGACCTGGAACTTGTTCTAGACTCTTGACTTGTTGGTTAAGACCTGGAACTTGTTCTAGACTCTGGACTTGTTGGTTAAGACCTGGAACTTGTTCTAGACTCTTGACTTGTTGGTTAAGACCTGGAACTTGTTCTAGACTCTGGACTTGTTGGTTTAGACCTGGAACTTGTTCTAGACTCTTGACTTGTTGGTTAAGACCTGGAACTTGTTCTAGACTCTTGACTTGTTGGTTAAGACCTGGAACTTGTTCTAGACTCTTGACTTGTTGGTTAAGACCTGGAACTTGTTCTAGACTCTTGACTTGTTGGATAAGACCTGGAACTTGTTCTAGACTCTGGACTTGTTGGTTAAGACCTGGAACTTGTTCTAGACTCTGGACTTGTTGGTTAAGACCTGGAACTTGTTCTAGACTCTTGACTTGTTGGTTAAGACCTGGAACTTGTTCTAGACTCTGGACTTGTTGGTTTAGACCTGGAACTTGTTCTAGACTCTTGACTTGTTGGTTTAGACCTGGAACTTGTTCTAGACTCTGGACTTGTTGGTTTAGACCTGGAACTTGTTCTAGACTCTGGACTTGTTGGTTTAGACCTGGAACTTGTTCTAGACTCTGGACTTGTTGGTTTAGACCTGGAACGTGTTCTACACTCTGGACTTGTTGGTTTAGACCTGGAACTTGTTCTAGACTCTGGACTTGTTGGTTTAGACCTGGAACTTGTTCTAGACTCTGGACTTGTTGGTTTAGACCTGGAACTTGTTCTAGACTCTGGACTTGTTGGTTTAGACCTGGAACGTGTTCTACACTCTGGACTTGTTGGTTTAGACCTGGAACTTGTTCTAGACTCTGGACTTGTTGGTTTAGACCTGGAACTTGTTCTAGACTCTGGACTTGTTGGTTTAGACCTGGAACTTGTTCTAGACTCTGGACTTGTTGGTTTAGACCTGGAACGTGTTCTACACTCTGGACTTGTTGGTTTAGACCTGGAACTTGTTCTAGACTCTGGACTTGTTGGTTTAGACCTGGAACTTGTTCTAGACTCTGGACTTGTTGGTTTAGACCTGGAACGTGTTCTACACTCTGGACTTGTTGGTTTAGACCTGGAACTTGTTCTAGACTCTGGACTTGTTGGTTTAGACCTGTAAGGGTCAGAGTGGAGACACTGACAGTTCAGGGTCTTGTCAGTTCGGGGTCGGGTCAATTTGTTTGAATAGCTGAGTTTGTGTTTTGTCCATCAGTCCATCATCTAACCCTAACCCTAGGTTCGTTAACCTGTTGTCATCAGCTGCTGTGGTGCTGGAACCAGCTCAGAGCTGTGAGGTCACAGGAACGTGTGGAATCTGCTGTTAACAGGAGTTCTACCTGCAAAGGACACTGGGGTTCATCTTGTGTGTGTCTGTGTGTGTCTGTGTGTGTCTGTGTGTGTGCATGTGTTGCAGGGGACCGATGAGGAGGCGGTGCTGGACCAGGGGAAGACGAGCTCCACCCTCCACACCAACTTTGAGACAGAAGAGCTGGAGAGTGAGTCCACGCTTTGTCGGGTTCAGAGTCCGTCTGTTGTGTTGATCTGCAGCGTCAACTCTTTGTGTAACGAAAATTAAACGATAAAGTTCATAGTTATTAATTACTTTAACATGAAATATGATGTTTTAAAACTAGGTTAGAGAAAGTAAACATTCTGATCTTGTATGAATCATTTTTTATATGTAAATTTCCTTTTCATCAGAGGAACAGTGTCAGTGATTTTCTCCGTCAGGTCACAGGGCGGTGTACGTCGGGGTCCACGTCCCTCTGGGCCGACAGAGCCGGAGGCGTCACCGTCACAGAGGACACCGACCTCACCGGAGACGGCCTGAGCCGGAGGACGGACGGGACTCGCCCACACACGGTCCGGCCCTCTCTCTCTCTCTAATGGTCAAATATGAAGAACGAGTGTGACACGATGACGAGCGTGACTTGTCTCCACAGACACTCCATCACAGAGAGTCCAGTTCCTCCTGGGGACGGAGGACGAGGACGAGGAACACATTCCCCACGACCTGTTCACCGAGCTGGACGAGCTGGTCTTCAGGGACGGAGAGCTGCAGGAGTGGAAGGAGACGGCACGGTGAGGACACGCCCCCAACTCATCTACAGCCAATCAGTTCAGGACAGCGAGCCTCCAACGTGTGCGTGTGTGTGTGTGTGTGTGTGTGTGTGTGTGTGTGTGTGTGTGTGCGTGATCAGGTGGTTGAAGTTTGAGGAGGACGTGGAAGATGGTGGGGAGCGGTGGAGCAAACCCTACGTGGCGACGCTCTCGCTGCACAGTCTGTTCGAGCTGCGCTCCGGCCTCCTGAAGGGAACTGTGCTGCTGGACATGAGGGCCGACTCCATCGAGGAGATCGCAGGTCGGTTGGAGTCACTGGTTTCTACGTGTGGTTGTCACTGGTTTCTACGTGTGGTTGTCACTGGTTTCTACGTGTGGTTGCTCCGGTGTGTCTCATGTCCCGCTCTCTGCAGACATGGTGATTGACAGCATGCTGGCGTCCGGTCAGCTGGAGGACGGCGTTCAGGAGAAGGTGAAGGAAGCCGTGCTGAGACGTCACCACCACCAGAATGAGAAGAAGCTGAGCAACCGGATCCCACTGGTTCGATCCTTCGCCGACATCGGCAAGAAAGCCTCCGACCCCCACCTACTGGGACGTCCCGGTGAGACCAGGACGCTGTGGTCCCCAAGTTTAGACTCTGCTAGTGTGTGTGTGTGTGTGTGTGTGTGTGTGTGTGTGTGTGTGTGTGTGTGTGTGTGTGTGTGTGTGTGTGTGTGTGTGTGTGTGTGTGTGTGTGTGTGTGTGTGTGTGTGTGTGTGTGTGTGTGTGTGTGTGTGTGTGTGTGTGTGTGTGTGTGTGTGTGTGTGTGTCAAACACTAACACGTGTCTGTTCCTCCGGCTGAAGTGCATCTCTTCTGCAGTCATGTGGTTTGAATCAGCAGCTTCAGCTACGCTCACACACAAAGACGCACACAGACACACACAAAGACACACACACAGACAGAGAAGAGCAGACACCAATCAGACGATCTCAAAGCTGCAGCCTTAATAGAAGGATAAAATCCTTAATGGCAGAAAGACTGTGTCACTAATGTGTGTGATGGTTGTTGGATTTCACACACCATCAACACACACTTTAAACACTTCACAACATTAATATACATCAACATTTAACCTGCTTTTTGTGTAAATTTACAGTTTATGTGACTATTTATTTTGTGTTTTTACAAGTCTGTACTAAAGTTCCCCCACTTGTTAATAAATGATCTATTTGTACATCTTTCTTTTTGTGTCCTGGACGTGTTAATGCATCAGACACGTGTAGACGAGTGAATGTGTGACTGAGTCTTCGTGTTCTGCAGATCTGCTGACGTCTCCTCAGTCGGCGCCCGGAAACCTCGACCGCGGCAAAACCAGTGGAGGCAGCCGGGAGAACAGCTCGGGGGGCTTCACCAAGGTAAACAACCTGTTCTCAACACAAACCTTCATGGAGGGCCCACGGAGTCTATGGTTGAAACAGACGTCACATGTTTGATTCCTCATATTAAGTGTTAACAACATGAAGTGATGGGGGGAGCTGATCGTTCACACCCCCTGCAGGCTGCAGAATGAACTACAGGCTCAGTATGAACCCGTCATGTGGTTCCTCGTGTGTTTCAGGTCGATATGAACTTCATGAGGAAGATTCCTCCCGGCGCCGAGGCCTCTAACGTCCTGGTGGGCCAAGTCGACTTCCTGCAGCGGCCGATCATTGCGTTTGTCCGCTTGTCTCCTGCTGTGCTGCTGACGGGCCTCACCGAGGTCCCAGTGCCAACCAGGTACACACCACTCTGTCTGAACGTCCTCTGATTGTCCTCATCGAGGACGCAGGGGTCAAAGGTCTGATTGATTGTGTTGTGTGACCGTCCTCTGCTCAGGTTTCTCTTCCTGCTGCTCGGCCCGTTTGGAAAAGGTCCTCAGTACCACGAGATCGGACGGTCCATCGCCACCCTGATGACGGACGAGGTAGGAAGACGAGGAAAGGATTTGGACCACGAGGTTCCAGACGTCCCTTTAAGACTCCGTCTCTGTCTCTTCAGGTTTTCCACGACGTCGCCTACAGAGCGAAGGACAGGAACGACCTGCTGTCCGGCATCGACGAGTTCCTGGATCAGGTGACGGTGCTGCCGCCCGGTGAATGGGACCCGAGCATCCGCATCGATCCCCCAAAGAGTGTCCCGTCTCAGGTAAGACCCCCCCCCCCCGCACTGACCCACAGCAGCTTCTGCTGTTGGACAGAAAGTCCAGCAGGTCATGTCTGTCCTCTGTCCCCGCAGGAGAAGAGGAAGATGGCGTCGCTTCCTAATGGCTCCGCCCACAGCTCTGACACAGCGAAGGAGGCGGAGCATCAGAGTGGACCAGAGCTGCAGAGGACGGGGAGGTTTGTCCACTTAACAGCTGACTGACAAAATCTGATCATTTATATCAACAATATCCACAAAATACTTCTGATGTTTAATCTAACTCATTTCATAAATCTATAAATTAACCTGTTTTTTTTCTCAGGTTAAATTAAAAACTTGTTTCCTACTTTCGACTCGTTATGGATTTATCACTGTCAGGTCGAAGGCTCCGATTGTCTCTGATTTATATCGTTAATTTAATATTTTGTTGACCAGATGAAATGAGACATTTTGCCGCACTGGGCTGATGGTTGGCCAGAAGCTGGTGATGACCTCACATCCTGATGGTAACTCATCCGGAGGTGATGAGTCATGGAGCTCTTCTTCTTCAGGGTCTTCGGTGGTTTGCTGAACGACGTTCGGAGGAAAGCTCGGTTCATGTGGAGCGACGCCCGGGACGCAGTCAGCCTGCAGTGCCTGGCCTCCGTCCTCTTCCTCTACTGCGCCTGCATGTCGCCCGTCATCACGTTTGGAGGTTTGCTGGGCGAAGCCACCAAAGGAAACATAGTAAGCAGCACTGATGGAGGACAGGATATTCATATTTCACAATAAGAGGAGGCTAATGAGAGTTTCATCTCTGCATTGAAAACCATTTTTAAAATTCCTCATTTAGAAATATGAACATCTTCATCAAAAAGCTGATGTCTGTCTCTCTCTCTCTCTCTCTCTCTCTCGCTCTCTCTCTCTCTCTCTCTCTCTCTCTCTCTCCCCCCCCCCCTCCCTCTCTCTCTCTCTGGTAGAGTGCCATAGAGTCCCTGTTCGGGGCGTCTCTGACGGGCGTGGCCTACTCTCTGTTTGCTGGTCAGCCTCTCACCATCCTGGGAAGCACTGGTCCAGTTCTGGTCTTTGAGAAGATCCTCTTCAAGTTCTGCAGGTGAGTGGTTATGAAGTCCTGGTTAAGTAACCAGGGTCATTGAGCTTTAGGATCAGCTGTTTTATTGGCTCCAGAGAAACTTGAGCTTTTTTTTTCGTTTGAGGATTAAAGATATTTTTTGTGATGAAATGAATAATGAAATATCTTTTATAAAACTTACATAAAACCCTTTTTTCTTGAACCTTCTCCATTTACGAGAAGATTCAGTCTTTAAAATCAAAGTAATGACTATTCTTTCTGGGAAATCTTTTCTCATTAGACACTTTGACATTTAATTCTATCCCTTTGGATTTCAGGAAATCATTTCATTTAAAGAAAAACAGTCTCAGAGTTTGAAAGATTTAAAATTTATTTGAACAAAGTTTAAATCAACGTCCGTGTCAAAGATGATTGGACGACTGGATCTGGCTCCATGTTGTGTGTGGTCCTCACATGGAGAACAGCAGGAAGCCGCTGAAGGTGCTGTGGTGGTTACTGTTGTCCCAGATCTGAGTGTTCTGCCACAGCTCCATCTTCAGTGTGTCTCCCTGCTCCAGCAGCAAGGTGGCGCCATTGGACGCCGTGTCGCTGCCCTCGCCGGACGGCTGCTCGTGGGCGATCAGCTGGATGGAAGCTCCGTTCTTGTAGAGCACTGAGCTCATGGGGAAGTCGCTGGGGGCGTTGGCCGTGAAGCGGACGTAGTAGACTCCACGAACCGGGGCCGTGAACTCACCTGGAAGAGGAGGAGTTATGAACATAAGTACGGCAGCTGGGGAGGGACAAAATAACCGGAGCACAAGAAAAACAAGACCGTTCTGTTGTTGTTATGAAATATATGAACACAAAAACCAAAGGGATCAGATGAACGGGAACCAACAGGAAGTTCACTCTGATTCACAAGATTAGAAACATTCTGTGAAACAGGAACCTGGTCAGAGAAAAGATTTAAAATGTTAACATTACTTTCAGAGTAGTAACTAAATCAGTAACTAAAGTAACTAAAGATGATTCAGGAAGTTTTACGTTTTTGTAAGAATTTCACAAACTGAAAACTCAAAGCAAACTGGTTAAAACATAAAAGTTGATCCAAGAAAATGTAGAAAATGAAATACATTTGATAACTATTTATTGATTCATACAATAATAATATATTGCATTTACATAGTGCTTTTCAAAGCTCTTAGATAGGGAGGGATGAAATATGAAATAGCTCTGTGGACTCAAACAGGCGGATTATTCTGTTGCACTAAATGTTTTATGGACAATTCAAATTCTTCTCATCAAAAAGAATATCTCTGAAACCACAACTTGTTTATCGGCCTCCTGAGCAAAGACGTCTGAAATATGAATCATGAGAATTATCTGTTCATCACTTCTCTGAATCAACCTGAAAGAAGACATGTTGAACAAAGCAACGATTTCCTTTCACTTTCCACTCGATGTTTGTGAAGCTGTGTTGTTAAAACACATCTACCTCTAAAGTTGTGGTGTTAGTGATGCGTTGTGTTAGTTTGTGTGCACTGACCGGTCTCAGGGTTGTACGCTTGTCCGATGTTGGTCAGGACGTCTTTGTAGACGAGCGTCCTTCTTCCTGACGTCGTCTTCTGAAGACCGCTTCCTCCGAGAGAAACGGCAAACGCCACCTTTGGCACTTCTGAAGAAAACAATCATGTTTCTCCTGTTATGGATATTTATTTACGTTTTGTGAAAAAATATCACCATATTTATATTTGTTTGCTATAGAAGATGAAAAGTGAACGTGGACTCTGGTTTAATATGAGAAGTGTCCGACCTCTCGCAGCCTTCAGCTCCTGCTCGGTGGCCTCCAGTCGCTCTCTGATGCCTGAAGACAAACACACACTCATCAGTGGATTAAAGATGAGAAATTCAAGTCATTTATTCTTTTTGCTTTTAAATCTTTTTCTTATAAAAACAAAATTATCTGTTAAAACAACAAATATATAGAAGCATGTTGATCTCAGTCAGAAAATTGACTTCTGAGATTTAAGAGCAAGGAAACACTTCTATGACGTTACCGCAACACAATGCAACACAATAATCTGTCTCATCACATTATGAAGTTACACAGTGAAGAAAAGAAAGAAGACAAGAACAGGATTTACAGCTGATCAAAAACATATTCACTGTGACAGACGAGTGGAACCTGTGATGCATCAAACTCAGCAGAATATTAAATATTCAAGGTGCATTAAACCACAGCAATGAGGAGAATGAGTGAAATCACAGTGAGGAGTGAGTCCTACCGGAGTTTTCAGCCTGAAGCTGTTTCAGTGAAGCCTGGAAGGTCTTCAGCTGGTCTTCAGCGCCCTCTGTTGGAGGTCTGTCCTCCCTTCAACACGCAAAAGAGAAGGAAGTCCATCTTAGTCTGTGATTCATGTTGCTGCTGGTGACTTAATGTCCTGGTGATACACAGAGAACTCTGGATGACGTAGGGTGCAGTGTAAAATATAGAACTGTCCTAATGATGAGAACGTCCCACTCGTAGAAGAAGGTTTCAGGAGAGCTTCTGGTCATAAGAGCTGAATCTGACCCTCTGGACCTTTAACTGCTGAAAACCAGAACCACCGGCCGTCTGGGACCCGGGAGATCTGACATCGACTCAAACCCTGAAACCATCCTGTGGTCACAACTGATATTAAATTTGATAACCTGACCCTCGTGAATACTGCATGTGTAGGACTTCTTGTTATGCTCGTGTGGTGGTCGCTGTGGTCCTCACATGGAGAACAGCAGGAAGCCGCTGAAGGTGCTGTGGTGGTTACTGTTGTCCCAGATCTGAGTGTTCTGCCACAGCACCATCTTCAGTGTGTCTCCCTGCTCCAGCAGCAAGGTGGCGCCGTTGGACGCCGTGTCGCTGCCCTCGCCGGACGGCTGCTCGTGGGCGATCAGCTGGATGGAGTAGCTGTTCTTGTAGAGCACTGCGCTCATGGGGAAGCTGCTGGGGGCGTTGGCCGTGAAGCGGACGTAGTAGACTCCACGAATCGGGGCCGTGAACTCACCTGGAGGGAAATTGAGCGTATTTGAGACGAGTGTGTTAAGGTGAAGTTGATTTGAGCAAAATATAAATGTTATCGAAGGTTTGATCCCGTGTAGACGCAGACAGGAAGGTTCACTGTCCAACTCCTGTGGATGGAAACCAGCTGACGAGGTCTCACCTGTGGCTGGGCTGTAGGCCCCGCCCACGTTGGTCATCACGTCGGTGAACAGGAGGTCTTTGTTTCCGGAGGTCGTCTTCACGAGGCCGTTTCCTCCCAGAGACGCAGCGAAGGCCACTTTAGGGGTTTCTGCTCAAAGGAAATGGTGAATTGTGAATATGAATAACTGTATCAGGGCTTCAGCTCATGATGTGATCAATCCAACTTTTATTGTTTTTGATTGTTAGATCATGACATGTTAAAATGTCCATCACAAGTAACGACAGTTCAAATAACCGATTTACTATGAAAAATAAAACCACGTAATTGGTTGTTGCATAGTTTTTCCTTTCAGAAATGACATTAATAAATTGACCAATTGATAAATCATTTAAACATTTAATAAATTATTTTGTTCACATTAATATTCCCTCCAGGGGGAGCTAGAGTCGTTCACAGAGTTCTGTTAAAAGAAGCTGTTGAAGTAAATCCTAACCTTTGACCTTTCTCACCTCGGATTCTCTTCATCTCCTGCTCAGCCGTGTCCAGACGATCACTCATCACTGTTATCATAAGAAGCAGCAGCATTAAAACACATGAAGAAGAGTCTGGGTGCCGCTCAGAAGGAAAACATCCAGTCACATGATCACACTTCCAGCTACGCATCACTAGCAGATTCAGGATCAGACTCCAGGAGGTGGACTCGTGGAATAAGCTTTGGTGTTTGGTTATGACAAATTTAGTTTAGTACAAATACTGGGAAAGATGAAGCAGATTAAAAAGCAAGTAGTCAGTGCAAGGAGGACAATAAAGTTATGAGAGGTGCAAATTTGAAATTATATATATTTAATTAATTTAACATAGAAAATGATTTTATTTCAAAACCCTTTGTAATATCTAAATATGTGCTGTATGTTAGATTGTACAGAAGATATAGCAAATTAGAGAAACTGAGGATTATTATTATTCTGTCATTTCATATCGATTGACCAACGTCGATGTCGATACTAAAGAGTAAGTGTCACAAGAAAATATGATCTGAATATTCAATTTCTCTGTTTGCAGTGAATCTGAAAAGTTAAACATAGATTTTAGTAAGTTCACGTCTGGTTGGTTCATGTTGAGAGTTCAGGAGAGCAGCAGCTCCTCAGACGTAGTCTCACCTCGTCTCTCGGCCTTCAGCTCCTCCAGGGCGACCCGCACCTGCTTCAGCTCGGCCATGCTGTCCACCGGCTGAGCCGAGCCGGACCAGGCCAGGACCAGGACCAGGACCAGCAGCAGGGAAGAGACTTGATGAAACATTTTACCTGTTGGATTCAAGCTTCAGCAGAGACAGGCTGTGAGACGATTCTTATAGAGACATATGTCCCCAGATGAGCAGAGTCCATGTTGACTCAGGGGTGGGGAGACCAGTGATGTAACTGACAGGAGGTCGTTGACCTTTGACACTGAAGATCCATGAAACTGACTGCACATAAAGACCATCAGTGACTGTATATAAAGAGGATCAGTGACTGTATATAAATCAGAATCAGAAAGTATTTTATTGCCAAGTAGGTTTACACCTACAAGGAATTTGCTCTGGTTATTGGTGCTTACAATTAACATAGAAACATAAAAACATACAAACACAATAAATACAACACACATAAGAAAAGCAATAAAAAGAAACAATATATATTTACTCACTATTTACTTATTTACTCTCCTTTTCTAATATTTATACAAAGTAACATTTATTTAGACATAAACATTTCTAAAAAAAATATATATAATAGATAAAAGATATCAAAAGTGAAATGCAAGACAGTGAACAGTGTCAGATTGCAATATGCAATGTAATGCAGTATAATATAATATATGTTTTAATTTAACACATCCCTGAGGTGTGGGGGCAGAATAAAAGTCAGAGTCAGGTGGGGGGGGGGGGGGGGGGTCCGGGCCTTGTTGATGAGGCCGACAGCAGCCGGGAGGAAGCTGGTCTTGTGGCGGGAGGTTCTGGTCCTGATGGACCGGAGGGAAGAACCTCAAAGAGTTTGTGACCCGGGTGGGAGGGGTCAGCCACCATCTTACCTGCACGCCTCAGGGTCCTAGAGGCAACAGGTCCTGTAGAGATGGCAGAATGCAGCCAAGGAGGATCAGTGAGTGTATATAAATATGATCAGTGACTGTATTTAAAGATGATCAGTGACTGTATATAAAGATGATCAGTGACTGTATTTAAAGATGATCAGTGACTGTATATACAGAGGATCAGTGACTGTATATAAATATGATTAGTGACTGTATATAAGTACATGTTTACATGAACTATGAACATGTGATTGATCAGAATCCTCTGAACTCGAGCTCGTCTTGTAGAAGTTTGTTCTGTGGCCACTGATTGGTGAAGTATTGATCAGGTCTGTGTTCTGCTCTCTGATTGGTTACTTCATCAGTCAGGGTTAACTTATCTGCAGCTCAACATGAAGCTGGAATTTGAAAGTAGGTCATTGTGATGTCATCATGTGACTGTGTCATGTGACTGATGATCTAAACGTTTGCATTGATGCGCCTCCTCCTGTCTCCTCCTGCGTCCTCAGTGACTACGATCTGTCCTACCTGTCCCTGAGGACCAGCATCGGCCTGTGGACGTCCTTCCTGTGCCTGCTGCTGGTCGCCACCGACGCCAGCTCTCTGGTCCGTTACATCACTCGCTTCACCGAGGAGGCGTTTGCTTCCCTCATCTGCATCATCTTCATCTACGAGGCTCTGGAGAAGCTGTTCCACCTGGCGGACGTGTTCCCCATCAACACGGACATCCAGCTGGACAACCTCACCCACTACACGTGAGACAAGCTCATAGGTCAAAGGTCAATGTGTCCTCACTGTCCCCCTCTCCAAGATGTCTCCACAAATAATAGAGATGATCAGATCCTTATTCTGCTTCATATGATCAGTGGCGTCATGACATCATAATGACATTAGATTATTACAAGATAAAAGTCAACATTGGTTGATTGGGGTGAATATGAATATTAATACCTTATAATATTACACCTACTATAATTGTTGTCATAACAACCAGTGTGACAGTGATTAAACGATATGTATAAAATATAAATATATAAAAACTAAATCTCTGTAAAACCATGACTCAGCACTTTGTGTCTTTGGCAGGTGTCGTTGTTCTCGACCCGTCAACGTCTCTGCTGACGTCCAGAAGAACTTCACCTCCGAGGACGTCCAGTGGGAGCAGCTGAGTGTGAAGGTGCAGGACGACACACACACACACACACACACACACACACACACACTCACACACACTGTGCAGATCCAGGAGTCATGATATCCAGGTTCATTTCATTTTTACATACTTGGTGTAATGAGCAGCAGCAGCATCTAGTGGACGTGAGGGGAACTGCATCTCTTGACTCTTCCACCCTCTGTCTCCAGGACTGTCGTGGTCTACACGGGGACTTTGTCGGCTCGGGCTGCAGCCACAACGGACCCTACGTCCCCGACGTCCTCTTCTGGTCCATCATCCTCTTCTTCACCACCTTCCTCCTCTCGTCTTTCCTCAAGCAGTTCAAGACCAAGACGTACTTCCCCACCAAGGTGCGTCACGTCAGCTGACTCGTATCGATTTCTCTCAACTGAATCACGAGCAGGTAGAAACCTGATCAGGAGGTTTTTTGTGTTTGCAGGTTCGATCGACCGTCAGCGACTTTGCCGTCTCCCTGACCATCATGGTCATGGTGCTGGTGGATCATCTGGTTGGAATTCCTTCACCGAAGCTCCACGTGCCCGACGGCTTCGAGGTGATGGCCGACTCCACGCCACTGGTTTCATCACAGCATCATGTTGTTTGTCATGTTTCACAGTTTACTCACATTAAACTGATGTTAAATATGAAGCATGAGCATAAAGTTAGTTTATCATCAGGTTTATAATCAGATTCTGTTTCCTGATGTCGAGCAGCTTGTGGATGTTTGAACAAGGAACTTTGTTCACGGTCGAAAGTCACTGATTATCACCGTTCAGATTGTCTTATCTATTTATCTATTTATTTATTTCCCATGCTATATATCTATATATCTATATATAGATATATATTCTCCCGATCATTTCACTGAATTCTCTGTGTATTGATGAATTGCTTGATTGTTGCAGCAGTAACAGTGAAAGATGCTGACGGCAGCAGAACCTTCTGAGGCTTAGTTCCACACAGAACCTCATGGTTCTGGTTCTACACTTTGTCTTCGTTCAGCCCACGTCCAGAACTCGAGGCTGGCTGATCTCGCCGCTGGGCCCGAACCCCTGGTGGACGCTTCTGGCTGCTGCCGTCCCCGCTCTGCTCTGCACCATCCTCGTCTTCATGGACCAACAGATCACCGCAGTCATCGTTAACAGGAAGGAGAACAAGCTGAAGGTCAGGGCGAGCGAGGGTGAGACTGACAGGTGTCTCTGTGACGGACCCCTCCCCCTCCTGAACGTGTGCGCTGTGGTTGCAGAAAGGCTGTGGCTATCACCTGGACCTGACGGTGGTGGCGGTGATGCTGGGCGTGTGCTCCATCATGGGCCTGCCGTGGTTCGTGGCAGCCACCGTGCTCTCCATCTCCCACGTCAACAGCCTGAAGCTGGAGTCGGAGTGCGCGGCGCCCGGCGAGCAGCCGAGGTTCCTGGGCGTCCGGGAGCAGAGAGTCACCGGCTTCATGATCTTTGTCCTGATGGGCTGCTCCGTCTTCATGACCTCCGCCCTCAAGGTCACCGCCAGCCGTCGTCCTCGTGTGACCTCCGCTGATCTTGTTATTCTATTTTTGATATATATACTGTTTTTGTTTCTCCTCAGCCATCACAGAGTAAAATCATTTTCCTGCTGAACGTTGTCTTTGTCCTCAGTTCATCCCGATGCCGGTCCTGTACGGCGTCTTCCTCTACATGGGCGTGTCCTCGCTCAAAGGCATCCAGGTCACTTCCTGTTTGTTTGTCCCACAGCAGCGTTGTCGCCGTTTGGTTTTGTGTTTTTATTCTGTGGTTCCGTCTGCAGCTGTTCGACCGGATCAAACTGTTCGGCATGCCGGCCAAACACCAGCCGGACCTGATCTACCTGCGCTACGTGCCGCTGTGGAAGGTCCACGTCTTCACTGCGGTGCAGCTGTCCTGCCTCATCGTGCTCTGGACCATCAAGGCCTCGGCCGCCGCCGTCATCTTCCCCATGATGGTGAGTCAGACGCAGCCGCTGTTGGTTTTTCTATTATCCACAGAACTCAGCGACTCCCCTCCTCTCGCCGGCAGGTCCTGGCTCTGGTGTTCATCAGGAAGCTTCTGGATTTCCTCTTCACCAAGAGAGAGCTGAGCTGGCTGGACGACCTGATCCCAGAGAGCAAGAAGAAGAGGATGGACGACAAGAAGAAGAAGGAGAAGGAGGTGAGACGCTGAAGCCGAGCTCTCTCTGCCTCCGGCTCCTCGCTGACACTGTGTCTGTTTCCCAGGAGGCTCAGCGGCTGCTGGAAGAGCCGGACGACCCCCTGCCTCACGACAGAGAGGTTCTACAGCTCCCGATCAAGAACCTGAAAGGACGGTGAGTCGATAGCGGAACACACTGATCATGGTGAGCACAGAGCCTGGGCAGCAGAGAGTCATGTGTGTGTGTGTGTGTGTGTGTGTGTCTGCAGAGTGGATCCGTCAGACGTGAACATCTCACATGAAATGGACAAAAGTGGAATTTGGAAATCAGTTTCCATGAACTCTGACATCAGAGGTCTGAAACGCTGCCACAGGTAAAACATCAGCTGCTGACACTCACTGTGATTGGTCGACTCACATGACATCACGTAAACAGTCAGTTTACGTGATGTTTACTGGTCGTTGTTTTCAGTCTGGAGAAGTTTCCGAGCGTCCAGATAAACGTGGAGGACGAGGACGGACGAAGAGTCGTGGACGCAGAGACGTCCCTATGATCCACTGACGCTCTGCACCACCAGGTGGCGCCACAGAGGGGGCGTGGCTGCCTCTAGTAATGGGACTCATCCGACTTCTCTCAACCAATCAGGCTCCTCCTCGTCTCGTCCTGGTTTCTCTGAAGAAGGTGACGTTTTATTTTCTCATCGTTTTATGGTGAATCATGGAGGCTCCGCCCCCCGGAGCAAATCCACCACGTATGGAAATGACCTCATGTCCCTTGGGTGGTTCACTGCTGCGCTGTCATTGGCTGCTGCAGCATGGACCCGATTGGATGCTGATTGTTTTTCCAGACTGATGAAAACAGCTGAAGTTAAATTTTATGATGTAAGTTCTGTGTTTGTGCTTTAATGAAGCAGCTCTGACTCACAACCAGGTTTTTACTCTGTCATTAAATCATCGTGATTTAAACTGTGTGTGTGTGTGTGTGTGTGTGTGTGTGTGTGTGTGTGTGTGTGTGTGTGTGTGTGTGTGTGTGTGTGTGTGTGTGTGTGTGTGTGTGTCAGAATGATGTCACAGTAGATGTCATAAAAGGATAATAAAATCATTTGGGTTAGGAACCGTCTAAAGTTTTAAATGATTTAATGTACAAACTGAAAGACGACCTCAGCTGTCAATCATGACGTCTCGTTTTTATATCAAATAACTGATTCAAACCAAACTGATCAGAAACACGAACAAACATCAGAGAAGAACTGAAACGACAGAAACATCTTCACAAACATTTATTTAACGTCTACTTTGATTTCTTAGTTTTGTTCATGTCCCACCTGCTAACATGGAGGAGGTTTATGAGCGATACTGCAGCCAGCCACCAGGGGGCGATGCAGATTTTTATTTACCATCTGATCTGTTATCGACTGAAACGTGTCCAAATAAACCAGTAAATCATTTAATCAAATAGAAAAACACATTATAAACATGAACCAATCATAATTCAGATAGATATGATGATGTCACTAGCATAATGGTTAACAAATTAAAGGCCTCTAGGTCCTGGACCTGCAGATCTGATCCTGGTTCTGATCCTGGACCTGATCCTGGTTCTGTTACAGCACAGTGAACATGACCATCAGCAGCAGAGTGACAGACACTGGAGCTGTGAGCTGGGATCCACCTGCAAACAAACAGTTCAATGTTAATGAATGAAGTACTCTGAGACATGAAGTACTCTGAGACATGAAGTACTCTGAGACATGAAGTACTCTGATACATGAAGTACTCTGAGACATGAAGTACTTTGATACATGAAGTACTCTGAGACATGAAGTACTCTGAGACATGAAGTACTCTGAGACATGAAGTACTCTGAGACATGAAGTACTCTGATACATGAAGTACTCTGAGACATGAAGTACTTTGATACATGAAGTACTCTGAGACATGAAGTACTCTGAGACATGAAGTACTCTGAGACATGAAGTACTCTGAGACATGAAGTACTCTGATAAGTGAAGTACTCTGAGACTTGAAGTACTCTGAGACATGAAGTACTCTGAGACATGAAGTACTCTGAGACCCCCCCTCACCACTGGGCAGCAGCAGTGGCTCGGTGACCCTCATGGACCCGTTGTGTGCCCCCCCCCCCCCCACCACTGGGCAGCAGCAGTGGCTCGGTCACCCTCATGGACCCGTTGTCCCCCCCCCCCCCCACACCACTGGGCAGCAGCAGTGGCTCGGTGACCCTCATGGACCCGTTGTGCCCCCCCCCCCCTCACCACTGGGCAGCAGCAGCGGCTCGGGGACCCTCATGGACCCGTTGTGCCCCCCCCCCCCCTCACCACTGGGCAGCAGCAGCGGCTCGGTGACCCTCATGGACCCTTTGTCCCCCCCCCCCCCTCACCACTGGGCAGCAGCAGTGGCTCGGTGACCCTCATGGACCCGTTGTGCCCCCCCCCCCCCCCACCACTGGGCAGCAGCAGTGGCTCGGTGACCCTCATGGACCCGTTGTGCCCCCCCCCCCCCCTCACCACTGGGCAGCAGCAGTGGCTCGGTGACCCTCATGGACCCGTTGTGCCCCCCCCCCCCCCCCCCCCTCACCACTGGGCAGCAGCAGTGGCTCGGTGACCCTCATGGACCCGTTGTGCCCCCCCCCCCTCACCACTGGGCAGCAGCAGTGGCTCGGTGACCCTCATGGACCCGTTGTGCCCCCCCCCCCCCCCCTCACCACTGGGCAGCAGCAGTGGCTCGGTGACCCTCATGGACCCGTTGTGCCCCCCCCCCCCCTCACCACTGGGCAGCAGCAGTGGCTCGGTGACCCTCATGGACCCGTTGTGCCCCCCCCCCCCCCCCCCCCCTCACCACTGGGCAGCAGCAGTGGCTCGGTGACCCTCATGGACCCGTTGTGCCCCCCCCCCCCCCTCACCACTGGGCAGCAGCAGTGGCTCGGTGACCCTCATGGACCCGTTGTGCCCCCCCCCCCCCCTCACCACTGGGCAGCAGCAGTGGCTCGGTGACCCTCATGGACCCGTTGTGCGGCGCCGGGTGGATCTGCAGCAGTTTGCACATCAGAGGGTAAATGTGGACGCTGTCGAACGGCTCGGACACGAAGTTCCTCCTGAAGTCGGGACCGAACGCCCTGAAGATGGTCTTCATGTCCATCTCCCCGTTGTGGTAGCCATGATCGCCCTTGTTGACGTACACGATGAATCTCTGGTGGGAAACAAACCGATGAGGAAATTAAAACCAGAACAGACTCGAGTAGAGGAGGTGGTCCAGAATAAAACCACAGCTGAACAAGTGTCTCATGGTGTCTCACGTGTCTTTAATAAAACCAGTTCAGTGTCTGTGTGTCCTGATGAGGGTTACAGACCTGGACCCAGTCCTCAGAACCTGAAGACCTGGTCCTGATGATGGTTACAGACCTGGACCCAGTCCTCAGAACTTGAAGACCTGGACTCAATCCTCAGAACCTGAAGACCTGGACTCAGTCCTCAGAACCTGAAGACCTGGTCTCATTCCTCAGAACCTGAAGACCTGGACCCAGTCCTCAGAACCTGAAGACCTGGACTCAATCCTCAAGACCTGAAGAACTGGACCCAGTCCTCGGAACCTGAAGACCTGGTCTCATTCCTCAGAACCAGAAGAACTGGACCCAGTCCTCAGAACCCGAAGACCTGGACTCAATCCTCAAGACCTGAAGAACTGGACCCAGTCCTCAGAACCTGAAGACCTGGTCTCATTCCTCAGAACCAGAAGAACTGGACCCAGTCCTCAGAACCTGAAGACCTGGACTCAGTCCTCAGAACCTGAAGACCTGGTCTCATTCCTCAGAACCTGAAGACCTGGACCCAGTCCTCAGAACCTGAAGACCTGGTCTCAGTCCTCAGAACCTGAAGAACTGGACCCAGTCCTCAGAACCTGAAGACCTGACGAGTGCTGGTCAGCTGTTTATTCAAAGTCTATTAATATTGAGTGAATCTTTGTAATAAGCTCAACGCTGAACTTCCCTGGACCTGAACCACGCAGATGAACGTGTGAAGCTGATCAGGAATCTTCAGTAGAACAGAATCCAGCTGAGACAGTGAAAGGTAAAAACGGGACTTGACACAAACTGAAGGTTTCAGGTGAAACTCACAGAGTTCAGGTTGAATCCCAGATCTGCGACGACCACGATGGGAGGCAGCCGCTCACTCTTGCCAAGATGGAAGCTCTCGGGCATCTGGTCTTTATGGTAGACTGTCAGATTGGGTGCTTTGGATAGAGAATCGAAAACCTCCTGCTCCTTCCCCGGCCGCGGCGTCAGGATGCCGAACCCGCCGTAGTCCAGGATCTCGAAGCTGGCGAGCTTGATTAAATTCAGGTACTTGTTGAGGATGATCTCCTCCACCTGGGGGCGCTTCTTCACTGTGGTCATGCCGTGGTCGGAGGTGATGATGACGTTCAGGCTGTCGGTCAGGGAATGCCGATCAATGGCCTCCCTCAAATAGCCGATGGTGCGGTCGATCTGTCGGATGATCTTCTTCCTGTCCTCGGTATCCGGGCCCTTGGCGTGGCCCACGTTGTCCGGCTCGCCGTAGTACAGCGTCACCAGGTGGAAGTCCTCCTCGGAGAACCACCTCAGCACCGTGTCAACGTTCTGACGCCACTCGGTCTCGTTATCGTCCGGGTGGTCGAACTCCTCCACCAGAACTCGGTTTACCGCCTGACCGCTGTAGTTGGCGCCCCCTCCTGGGAAGTGGAAGGAAGCGGTTTTCAGACCCTGGAACAAAACATCGTGAGATCAGTTTAGACATCAGGCCTTGGACCAGCAGACGTTCCTCCTCTGAGGTGAGTCCAGGAGCCGGTGGCCTGAAGAGGATCCATGACCCACCTGGTTCTGAGCTGTGATCCATAACGGCAGGACTCCGTTGTCCCACCACTCCGACCTGGTCAGTGTCTTTTTGTGGGAAACCTTCTGGTTGGTCTTGCTGTCGTACATCATGTTGTGGACGACCTCGTGGTCCTCCACCCACCGACCTGTCGCAGGAAAACAAAAACAATCACGTTTTCAAATCAACGACAACACGAGAAGAACAAAACTGTTAACATGAACTTCACTGAGCTCCAGATAATCTGGAGAATCCATCAGGAGGTTCTGTATCTGAGCAACACGCACAATCCTATACACAGTCGAAGGTCCAACTGGAGCATGTCTGTAATGAGGTTCTGAAATTAACCAATCAGTGAATAGATGTGTCCATAAATCTGAGATAATATCATTTATGATGTGATTATAACCACGAACATGTCGTAACGGGCCTGATCTGTTCCCTGTGACCTTTGTGCTCAGAGCTTCATACGCCTGTCACTGGTCTGACCTTCATCTGCGTTCATACCTGAAAGATTTTACATCTTATACACAAATAAAACATTAAATGTGAAACAAACACCAGTGAATTATTAAAAATGTTAATTCAACAGATTGATTTTCAGTAACAACATTTTAGAATTTTCTAAATCTTCCCTTCTCACAACCTTTGAACCTCAGTTTTATTTTTCCCACAACATATATTTATGATAAATAATGAACTTTACACAGAGAGCGGCTGCTGCTGTCGTTTCTACATCAGAGATTTGAGGCAGAATTATTATATAGTTACAAACTGAGGTTTTCATATAAAACACAAAGAGTTTAAACCACATGACCGATGAAGCTACAGTTGAGCTAGAACGTGGAGTTGATCAATAATAATAATAATAAAGTCTGATTATATCGATAATGATTCATTTTTCATATCAAACAGTCGCAGTTTGAGTTAAAGACTCTTTTCAGGTTAATGGAGAAAATAATTCCTACGTTGATCCAACGTGAAAAAGTTCATTAGTTTAAGTGAAATGATTCAGAAACATAATCTAATGATTTAAATAATATTAGTCACATTTTTCCAAACAATTTTCATATAGTTTTACTGTAGTTTTCACTTTATAATAATAATTATTAATAATAATAATGATATTAGTGATAGCCTGTATTACCGGTGATGGTGGTGAAGTGGGACGGCGAGGTCATGGTCAGCATCGGGGGGGTGATGTATTTGGCCTTGACCCCGTCCCAGCACCAGCTGGTCCAGGTTCGGTGTCTCCACGTCCTGGTCGTAGTCCCACCTGAAGCCGTCGAAGGAGATCAGCAGCAGCTTGTTGGCGCCCACTGCCTTGCTCGCCGGCTTCCCGGCAGCACTCAGGGCTGCTGCGACGAGCAGGAGCAGCTGCAGCTTCTTCATGGTCAGACCGAGTGAGAGCGGCTGAACAGAGCGGCAGCGGAACGCTCACCTGCTGGTTACTGAGTAACTGGTGAGATCGAGATCTGCTGAGCCAGCACACCTTGACCTCAGCAACAGTACAAGTACTGCGTTACAAATACTCAGCTACACGTAAAAGTACTAAAGATTCAAATGTCAACGTTCTGCCATAAAATTGACCTCTGACCTGTCACATTATGAGTCGTCTGAGGGGCCGGCCTTCAAGTGTTTAGTTCCAGAAATTCTAAACAATCGTTTAAAGTAAAAATACTTGATGGTTGAGTCGGTGTTGGACCTGAAGCTACATGTTGGTTAAGTGATGAAGAGCCTCTCATCTCCTGCTCTTCATCAGCACAAAGATGAAGTTTAATCAGATGATCATAAAGTGATGATGTCAGACTATTAACGACTCGTCACTGATAAGATGAATCATTAGTCATCACAAACACCGAGGTCATCGACCGCCTCAGCTTTTTTGTTTCTGTGGCAAAAATCAAATGATGTTAATACTTCAGATAAATAAACCTCAATGAAATAAATACAAAGGACAAACTAAAGAGCTTTTATTGTGAAGGAGACGACTGAGTGTTGATCTTATAGCATTTATGTTTTAGTTAAAAACATTTTTTTGCAATATCAAGAGCAAAATAACAAATTCAACAATATTTAAAACAGATTTTTCAAAGCAGACAGTGGAACATGGTCCACTTCACTGTCACAGGTTCGAGTCCCCAGAGAAAAATATCATCTGCTTGGTACATACGAAAAAACTCAGATGAATGTAAATTAATCACATTCCAGTATTTAAGAATAAAACATCTGACTTATTATTAAAGATTTTTTTTAGGATTTTATTTCTTTAGTGGCCAATGGTGTAATTCACCCTCTTTTCCACTTGATGGCGGTAATACGCCATTTTGTTGTTTACCAATAAACACAGAAGAAGAAAGAAGCCTGTGAGAATAACTTCCGGGTGATGTAGTAACTTCCGGCTGTCACAAGTCCGAGTCCCTAGCGCTCAGGGTTAAAGTGGATTATTTATTATTGTATTTAAAAAACTGAATACAATAAAAAAAGCTTCGTGACTTCCGGGTTGTCTTCCCCGGTCTGTCCCGGTTCTCTGACGGAGTTTCTCCGGAGCTCGGAGCAGGTTGGTGCCTGAAACCACGTGACCTCTGCGCTGCGTCCGTTAGCTTAGCACAGGTTAGCATGTAGCACGTAGATATAGATCCAGGTTTAATTAAAGATGTAACCTTAGCTTAGCACATGTCAGAACTAGTTAGCACAGGTAAGAACTGATTAGTGCAGGTTAGTACTAGTTGGCACAGGTTCGCATGTAGTTAATATGTCACCATGTAGTTAGTTAGTATGTCACCATGTAGTTAGTTAGTATGTCACCATGTAGTTACACTAAGAATCTTCTCAACAGATCCACGTTGTAACAAACTCGTAATGAAGAAGAACTGACGTTGTTCTTCGTCTCCTGGAGGAGATGACGTCAGTAGCATGTATTGATGAAGAGGAGGAAAAGAGAAGCTCCACATATATATGTATATACTCTTCAGGCCTCTTGCAGCAGACCTCAGATCTGCGTCTCGGACCTGTTGTAACGATCAGCTGTTAGTTCACGACAGTAACCACTGATCTGTTTCAGAAATGTCTTCGTTATGGAGCCTGAGGCCGTTTCTGACGTCACTGTTTCAAGGTACGTTTACTTTGCTTCATCTGGACTTTGTTGTGTTGAGCGATCACAGGAATGTGGAACTCGAACTGAGGCTGTGACGTGAACCAGGCTCCCACGGACATGTGGTGCGCTCTGCAGGATGAAGCTCATCAACCATGATCCACAGTCTTTCTTGTTGCCAGTGAAAGCTTCAGGAGAGCATATGAAAGCTTCACCGCCTCGGGCAGAGCGCACGGAGCCGGGAATCGAACCAGGGACGCCTGACAGCTAAACCGCCAAACTGCAGATTCTCCTGGATTGATACAGACTTTATACAATGAGGTCGGGGGGTGAAGTCTGCAGATAATCGGAAGCGTCTCACCTGGACATTTGCGTTCAAACATGCTCCTCCCGTTGTCTGAAAGCAGCTTTAGTGCAGGATTACTCAAAACCTACTGGACGGATTTCCATGAAACAGTAAATATCCTTCAGGTAGTGTTTCTCACAGAAGGAGATCAAACCGGTTTCAGCCGCTGCCGCGTGGTACGTGTCCGGTGGAGCGACGGGTAGACGGGGCCGACGTTAAGCGGAGGTTCACCTGCTCAGAACCGTCAGGCTACAGGAATGTGTTTCATGAATATTAATGAGCCGTCAAACTCCATCTAATGTTTCATATTAAAATGTGTTCTCTCCTGCAGCCTCCCATCATGCCCCTGCCTGGACGGGGCCCCTCCTCTCCAGGACGATGGCCACCCTCAACCAGATGCACCGGCAGGGGAAGCCCACACCGCCTCCTAAAGCCGTCGGTGCCACGTTTGGCCGGCCCCAGCTGAAAGCGGTGATCCTGAAGACCATGATCCGAAAGCCCAAGAAACCCAACTCCGCCAACAGGAAGTGCGCTCGGGTGCGTCTGTCCAATGGGAAGGAGGCAGTGGTGTTCATCCCCGGGGAGGGGCACAACCTACAGGAGCACAACGTGGTGCTGGTGCAGGGCGGGAGGACGCAGGACCTGCCCGGGGTCAAACTCACCGTGGTCAGAGGCAAATATGACTGTGCCCACGTGGTGAAGAAGAAACAGTAGAGTGAGAGAGGGCAGCGTTCAGTCTCAGCTGTTTTATAAATGTTTGTGCTCTTTACTTTGCATCATCACGGTGACCTTGTCAAAGGTCAAGTCAGAAACCTGTGGACGCACAGAGACGTGATCTCCGGTCGTGCTCCTCAGAGGTGGAACCCGGCTGCAGAGTTTACTCCTGTTCAGACAGAGCGTTGGTGCAGCACTGATTCTGGATCATAGTGTCTATGACACATGGGAATAATTTGAAGGATCAATGACTCTTTGTCTCAACCTAAATTCATGAAGTCATATTTGAGGAAGAACAATAAAGACGCCTCATGTCCCACAAACCCAGATTTACTTGATTTCATTAATGCTGCGTGAAATGTTTGAATCTCCAGTGAAACAGACGTCACATGTTTGATTTCTCATATTTACACGTGTCCGGTGAAAACATGATGAACGAGGAACTGTTTGTTTACAGCGGCTCATGGCTGTGATGTGCGTGAGCGCCCTCCTGTGGCCGAGTGGACGGTAGTCTCCACATGGAGTCATGTAGACTCAGTTGTAAAGAACCTGATATTAAAACAAATGTAAACTATTGTTGAGTTTATTAATGTTATGACAGCAGAGACTCTTTCTTCCCTCAGACCGAGAAGCTGTAGGAATATGAACAGGTCACGTGATCAGTTCCAGGAGCGGATGAATATAACGAAGATTTATAGATTTGGACTCAGCAGATTCCTGCAGTTCTCGGTCCCGCCGGCCGCGGCAGCACCGAGCGGCTGCTGGACCAGGAGGGCCCCCTGGCGGTGGGTTCTGACATGACGTCACGTGACGAGCTGAACTTTAACTCACACATTTAACATCAAACACCACCGAAGAAGAAACCAGTCCAATCGGCACAGCGGCGGTGGAGCTAAGCTACAACCGCTGGAAAACAGCTGGATTACGCTAAGCTAACGCTAGGAGAAAGCTAAGCTAACATCAGTATAACGCTAGGAGAAGCTAAGCTAACGCGAGCCGCCCCCCCTCCGCCGGCTCCTGGTGCTCACCCCGTCAGGAGGCGCTGGTTCTCGGTGCCTTGCTCGTTTCCTCTCGTCAGAAAACGACGGTAACGTTTCGTGTTCATTGTGTTTGTGTTGTGTAGGTTATTGATCTGCAGGCTAACTGTTAGCTTAGCATTACGCCTCCACAGTCAGTCATTACAGCTCGATGTGTTAACTCAACATTTTAAAGACAGTGTTTCATATCCGGTGATCCGCTTCTCCTCCGTTGATTAATCGAGTCTTTATCTTGTTCTTGGAAACAGTTAAAACGCGTGTTTTCATTTCCAATTGTTTAAATGTCTTCTTCTGTCCAAACTTTAAATTTCACAACAGAGGATATAACAAATCTTCTCTTTTTAAATGATATAAACGTGTATTTAGTAATCAAATTTCCATGAAGCTGAATTAAAGCCAAGTTTGAGAGAAATTACAAATTAAATTGAATAAGTGTATTTGTCACACTGAGTTGAGAGTTAGTTGAAAGTGACAGCGTCTTCTCCAGAAGAGTTATTATCAAGATTTAATCTCCTAATATGTTAAACCCGCTCTGGAGGCTCAAGCAGTCAACACACAACACAGACACACTAATATAAATAATGATTCAACGGATCAAGACGCAGAGACCAAACTTTCTTGATCACATGATCAAGTAACTGGTCAGACTGGGACCCCTCACTCACTCACTGGTTCTCCACCTTTCACCACCTGCAGCTCTTTAGAGATGAAACCCCCAGAAGCTGCTTTCAGACCCTGAACTCCTGGGAGGCTCCCTTCCTTCCCTGGAGGACGTGCATGTCTGAACTGAGGCTCGGAGATAAAATGCCAAAGATAATTATAGCAAAATAACTTTTCCTCGATAGCAATATACGACATGGTCGATTCAACGTTGATAGAACTCATTCCATCCATGATTTGACAGACAACACGAACAGCCAATGAGGAGAGTAGAGCTGCGCCGAACCGATGAAAGCTGGAGCGACAGCGGGACTGAAGAAGACACCACATGGACACTGGTGAAGAGACGGGTTCGAGGACCCAGACGGTCGGCAGCTCGAGTCCCAGCCCAAGCCCAAGAGTCTTTGGAAAGAGGTTGAACCCCGAAGGACTCCTCACAGCTGTGGATGCACTAAGTGGAAGTCGCTCTGGATTGAAGCTTCAGCTGAATGAGCTGCTTCCTCTAATTGAGTGAATTAAGACTCAACTCGCTTTATTCCTGATGGTCTGTAGCCACAGTTGAAGAAGTGTATAAAACCTCCTCCACCGCTTCTTCTTCTTCTTCTTCTTCTTCTTCTTCTTCTTCAGAGGAGCTGCAGGCAGCTCGTCGTCCTTCCTGCTGCTGCCGCTCTGTTCTTCTGCTCTTGCTGACCTGCCGCTGCTCTAACATCTCTATAGTCTTCTGCATGTCAGAGAACTGCATCTGGAGGACCTCATTCTTCTTTTCCAGATCATGTTAACCCGTTTGATTCTTCTTGTTCCTCCGTCCTCTTTGAAGCTGCGGTGTCTAGCTGTCTGCACCAGACTTTCACCATCATGTACTTTTCATTCACGTCTCCAGTTGTTCTCTGAGCTCCTGAATTTCATTCTGCAGGATCGTGTTCATACGTATGAATTCTTTAGCGTCTACCTTGGACTTTGAACTTGTATTTAACTTTTCGCACTGGTCTCTGGTCAGTTGGTACTTTTCTTTCATCACCTCCAGTTCTTTACTGAGCTCCTGATATTTCTTTCTCTTCTTCTTCTTCTTCTTCTTCTTCTTCTTCTTCTTCTTGTTTAGTGGCGGGTGGCAGCTAAAGTTAAAGGTTAATTACTGCAACGACTTCTCTTCATTCCTTCTCAGTTCTCTGGATGTATATCAACATTAAAGGAATATAACCATGTCATCCAACAAGGGGATTCATGATGTCACAGATTCAGTGACGCCACAGAGACTATTTCAAAATATTGATTTAGTCTCTGGAACAGGAAGTTGAACACAGTGGACGGCGGTGATGCACCGTGGCGTTGGTTGACAGGCGCCAATAAACCGGACGAAGAAGAAGAAGAATGCGACGGTTTGGCTGCACGCTGCCGTGAAACCTCAAAGAAGAAGAAGACGACACGTTAACTCACCTCGCCAGCTCTTCATCAAATTACCAAACATTGGGACTTGTCGTTTTTTTGTAATTATCTGTTTATTTATATTTATACCAAACCCTAACCCTACTTATGTCTTTGTAAGTAAATGATTTAAGTTTCAACTCTCAGCTTCTTCAATGAATGATATTCAGATCCTGCGTCATGATTACAAGTTATCGTATTTCAGTTAATTCTAGAAATTTGTTCGACGTTCAACTTCCAGTAAATTTTAACTTTCCAAGTTTCTGCTGTTCAACTTCTTTCCACGTTTCTGAAGTTTCCTTCATCTTCATCTTGTTGATTCTTCATCTCAGCTGTTTTCATGTGACCGGAGGCATCTTGTTCTCGTCTTGTCGCTCCTTGTGAACACGATATCTGAGGAACTCTTTAAGGGAATTTCTTCACATTTAATAACATTGTTTATTTGGACTCAAAGATGAAATATTACATTTTGCTGGTTGAAGATAAAGCTCATTGCAACCTCATGTTCTTATGAATTTCATCACATTTGACAGAAACACTCAGAGACAACCCACAAACACATTATCTGTAGAACATCTCTAGAGCAACCGATCAATTTGGCACCAATGTTAATGTAAACTGCTTTTCCACATGAACCAAACTCTGCAGAAACCTGTATTTCCTCAAGAGGAGGAGGAGCATGTGTGAACATTTAGTCCGAGTGAGAGGCTCTGCTCTATCTGCAGTCTTTCTCTGCCTGGCCCCCGAGTAGAAAGTCCGTAGAAGGTCCGGAGAGCACAGCAGGGGGTCCTCCGCTCGGGATGAAGCCGTTTCATGCACAAAGAAGAAGAAGATTTCCAGAGAGTTTGTGGAGATAAGAGCTGAATCAGGCCCATTATCTGGAAACTGTCTGGAAACATCTTGTGGAGCTAGTGTTTGTCCTGTGAAGCAGCAGCAGGTTGTCGGGTCGGACTCGAACATGTGGGATCATTGGGGCGAGGAGCGCACAGTGTAACACTGAAGCTTCAACCAGAGCATCCACTGAGCGAAACTCTGGAAAACATCCAAACAACAGTTTAAGGCCAAAATAAATCTGCTCTACACTTCTGGAATCTACCTTCTAGGTTTTCCAGAGCTCTCAGACACATCCTCTAGTCTTCCTCCACAGGAACAGGAAGAAGCCTCACACACGTCTAATGTATAATAAGCTGTCGATCTGATCAGGAAGTGACTGACGTCTCCTTGTGTCTTCTCCAGAGTCGTCCAGAGGATGAGGAGATGAATGGAGTGAATGTGGAAGCAGAGCAAACGGGAGAGGCCTGTGAAGGTCAGAGACTCCTCCTTCCACCTTCATCTCAACATGTCCACTTAGCAGCCTCACATGTGGCAGCTGTTTGGTTCCCCGTCTTCCTATGAGACGCGTCTCGTGCTGTGGGACAGGAGGACGTCCTGTTTGAATCAGACATGTCTGTGGTGACCGAGGTGTAGAACATGGAGGCACAGAGTGGATCCTGCCCACTCATCCTGCCCAGATTCAGAGTCGAGCTCTGAATCTGGAGGCAGCTTGAGATGTTCATGTCAGGCTTGTTTCCTACAGGAGGAGCGACGGCTCCAGACAGAGCTGCTGTGAGCCGAGGTCGCTCTAGATACCGGCACCGCTGCACAGTATGCAGCCGGGAGTTCTGTCGCCCGTCCCGCCTGGCGGACCACGTGGCCGCGCACTCCGGAGACAAACCACACAGCTGCTCCGTGTGCGGGAAGCGCTTCAGCAAGAAGATCAACGTGACGGTGCATCAGCGCGTCCACACCGGAGAGAAGCCGTACGCCTGTCCGGTCTGCGGGGTCCGCTACGCCCAGCTGGGCTGCCTGCGGCGGCACCGGCTCGGACACGCCGCCGAGAAGCCGCACCAGTGCTCGGTGTGCGGGCGAGGCTTCGTCCAGCGGCGGCATCTCGTCCAACACGAGCGGATGCACACAGGCGAGAGGCCGTTCTCCTGTCCGCTGTGTCCCAAGCGCTTTGCCTCCCGGACCGGGCTCAGCGGGCACCAGAAGACCCACAAAGAGGAGAACCTGCGCTCCTGCTCGTTCTGTGAGAAGGTCTTCTCCACGCCGTCGTCCTTCAGGGATCACGTGAGGCTCCACACGGGACTGAAGCCCCACCCCTGCTCGCTGTGCCTCAAGAGCTTCAACCGGCCGGGGCTGCTGAGGAAACACCTGCAGAGACACGCTGAGGAGGAAGATGTGCTGGAAGCTGCCAAGAGGGTGAGTCGGGCTCTAGTGAGCTGAAGGTCTGGAGACAGAACCAGAACCTTAACGGCCTCAGAGCCAAACTCAACGACACGGTGGAGTGGAGGAGTGATTCCTACCTGAACTGTTGACCGGGGTCGAGAGCAGATTTCACCTCCTTCTGCAGGAGGTGTTGAATTCAAACTTCAGTTAAACACCGAGTGCAAGAAGCAGTTCAGTGGTTCTATAATTGGACGATGAGCTTTGTATATTTCAATGGTTATTGGTTATTTTAGTTTTGGTAATTGCTCTAATCTTCTAGTTAACGGAATCACAACATACAGATATTTGAATACAGCGACGTGAGGTGGCAGAGGCAGGGTCACATGTGCAGATAAGGAAATGACTGATTTATATATATTGAAGATAAAAGATGTCCCATGAGGGAGAGAAATGTTACTGAGGTCTGATATTTTACAGTTTAACCTTAAAATCATTATAAAAACACGAATACAAACATAAACACAGATACTGGTCTATCTATCTAACTGATCTATTAAAGTCCCGTGGATCTGCTGATATTTGTTTTGGCTCCGGTCTTATTCCATCTGTGTGATCTCACATTGTCTCGAACCTCAGGGGGAAACTTCTCATAGCTGCCTCCTGTGCCACAAGAGATTCTCCACCGCGGAGAAGCTGCAGCTGCACCAGCACCTCCACCAGAGGGCGCTGCACTTCAGCTGCGACACCTGTGGCCGAGGTTTCACCAGAGCGTCCCGGCTGAGCGAGCACGTCAGGTCTCATACCGGAGAGAAACCGTTTCAGTGCTCGGTCTGCAAGAAGCGATTCTCCGTGCAGAGAGTGTTCAGGAAGCACCAGGAGATCCACAGCAAAGAGGGAGGAGCCGCCACAGCCCCCGACGAGGGGCCCCCTGACGAGGGGCCCCCTGACGAGGGGCCGCCTGACGAGGGGCCCCCCGACGAGGGGCCGCCTGACGAGGGGCCCCCTGACGAGGGGGCCCCCCGACGAGGGGCCGCCTGACGAGGGGCCCCCTGACGAGGGGCCCCCCGACGAGGGGCCCCCTGCTCGAGGAGACCACCAGGTGAGCGTCAGTGTGTTCTGGTCTGAGCTGGTTCCTCTGTCTGTCTGTGGAAGGTGAATCCATCCATTCATCTCATCCTCTTCCACCAGAGGAAGTCCACAGAACCTGAACAAACAGTCTGGGGGGGGGAAGAGACCCACTGAGCGAGTGTGTCCTCACTCAGTGTGTGGGGGAGGGGGGGGGCGGCAGTGTGTCCTGGCGACAATACTCACACAATCACTTCCTGTTTGGCAATTTCTCTTCAAAGTAAAGCACAGCTTCATTTTGTCGCTGCATTACGTAGTTTTTTTATTTTGATAATTTGTGAACTTGGGTCTGAAGATTGTCGGTTGTTTATAAAGACTTTGAAATAGTGGACATGTGACGTATGAAACCAGAACACACGTTTCTCTTCCTGCTCAGATGGACGCTGTGCAGACGCCTCACTGCTGCTCAGCTCGTGGAAACAGGTTCCTCACGGCCGGCCGCCTGCGAGCGCACGTGAAGGTCCACGCCTCCGACAGAACTCACTGCTGCAGCATCTGCTCCAAGAGCTTCCTGCGGCCCGGCCTGCTGCGCAAACACATGAGGATCCACATCCGAGACGGACTCATCGCCCCCCCCGCCGACCAGGTGCGACCGCCACAGAGGTTTGAGACGATGCACTGGAGTCACAGATCAAAGTCTCAAGATAAGACAAGTCAGCTTCTCAAAGCAAAGACACATCTAGAGCCAGGAAATGAATCGGACCTGTTGGTTCGGTTGATGTTTGCAGAAGAACAACCAAGAACCAAAGGGTGAAGATGAATGTGAGGTTTTGTCTGTTTCAGGAGTTCTGGTCCAACATGCAAACTGTGCAGGAGGAAGAGGAGGAGGAGGAGAAACGAGGGATGAAGATGGAGGACGAAGAAGAAGACGGTCTGGACGAGCAGATAAGAAATGTACAGTTTCACATGGATGGTTTTTATTCTGTTGCTCGGTTCTTGTTTAACACGTCAAGCAGCATCTGTGTGTGTGTGGGGGGGGGGGGGGGGGGGGGGGGGTGTAAGGTTCCTGTCACATGACTCTCTCCCTGGACCCCTCCAGCACTCTGGATCTGAACAGTCCGTCTCCTTCAATAGAAACGAGGGGTTTCCTTATTCTTAACTCTTTACTTACTATGAGAGGACTTTTACACTGAGCATCATTCTCACCTCAGACGTCTGTGCAGTTCACTGCTCTGGGATCAGTGCAGTTCACTGCTCTGGGATCAGAGCCGTGCACGTGAGAGGGATCAACAGGTGTCAACTGTTAAAGTCGAACCACATGAGATCCGATCTGTTTTGATCCTCCAGGACTCAGGAGACCGTTCAGCCGGCGCCGAGTCCTTCACCTGGACGTCCAGCCGGCTGCCAGGTCCCCAGGAGAACCCTGACCGCTCGGCTCTGAGGGAGGACGACGGGGACGTCAGCGGTTTGATAAACTCTGATGGAGAGGAAGAGGAGTGGAGGCCGCCCCTCACAGGTTCTCAACTCTCACGTCACATAACACAGATTCTTTATTCACCTTTACAACTTGAATCTCAGTCACTCACTTCTCTCCTCGCCTCCTACCCGACCTTCCTTCCCTCGCCTCCTCTCTCCTCAGTTCAGAATCTCATTTACTCTCCTCATGTTTTATTTTCACCTTCACATGTGAAAGGAGCTGTGACCCGGTGACGCTCAGTTAGTTGGTTCAAGTCAATCTGAGCCTCACGGGTCGGTTTGGTTCCTTCACATTGAGGAAGTGACACAAGCAGAATGAGTTCAGATTCTCTTCAGGTACAAACAAGACGTTTGGAGAATTCTTAATATTATTATTGTTTTGACCAGTTTCAGGCTGGAAGTTGGAGAAATAGAAAATAAGCACATTTTCATTCAACTTAACTCAAACCTTGTGTGATTCTTTCCCAGACTCAGCGAGCGGCTCGGAGACGCCGGCGGGGGGGGGGGGGGAAGCACTGCTGCCCCGTGTGCCGCCGCGACTGCTTCAAAGCCTCCGCGCTGCAGAAGCACCTGAGGATTCACTCCGGCGAGCGCCCGTTCCACTGCCCCACCTGCAGGAAGAGCTTCACGCAGCAGGTCCACATGACGGAGCACCTGAGGACTCACACCGGAGAGAAGCCCTACACCTGCACCGACTGCGGCAAGAGCTTCACCTTCTCCAGCGCTCTGCGCCGGCACCAGCGGCTGCACACTGAGGCCCGGCCGCACCAGTGCTCCGTCTGCCAGAAGACCTTCAAACAGCAGTGCTCGCTCAAGACCCACCTGCTGACCCACTCCGGAGTCCGGTACCAGTGTCCGCTCTGCAGCAAGAGCTTCAGCCGCGCCCTGGAGCTCACCTACCACGTGGACATGCACTCGGACGCACAGCCCTACTTCTGTGACCTCTGCAAGAAGAACCTGAGCGGAGCCAGGATCTACCGCAAGCACATGAAGAAACACGAGTCACAGACGTCCCCACAGACGTCCCCACAGACGTCCCCACAGACGTCCCCACAGACGTCCCCACAGACGTCCCCACAGACGTCCCCACAGACGTCCCCACAGACGTCCCCACAGACGTCCCCACAGACGTCCTCAGGAGAAGGTGCAGAGGAAGCGGCCGGAGCCCCTGAGACTCTTTGAATGATGGATCTGGTGTTTTCCAGGTTTGTGCCGGTTCCTCCTGAAGCCTGAGAACCGTTTTGTTTCTGAAATACTAAAGTCTTAATTTTCAAGGTGCTGGTTTGTAGCAAACACAAAGTTGAGCTGGAGCTGATGTGAAGCTTCGGTTTGGAACTTGAGGTGGATGAACTCTGTTGTGAACCTGGACCAGTCTGCAAATAAACTGGTTTTACATTTCTGTTACTGGTAAATAAACCAGAGACCGATCGTTCTGCAGTGACCTTTAAATGTGTCGGTAGCTTTTCATTTGCCTTCATGCTAAGCTAGGCTAACGTTATCCTGACTCATCGATCTACAGCTGGAATCTGTTTCTATTCTCCCGCTCTGAACTGCTCTCCTCTGATTGGTCGATAGTCTTTTCTACTGCATTGCTTGTTTTTCCCACAGACTGTAAATAAAGATGGAAGTCATGAGAACACATAGAAGTGACACTAGACCACCTCCATCGCCCCCTGGTGTCCGGCTGCAGTACAGGTCATAAACCCTCCTCCTCCATGTTAGCAGATGGGACATGGACCAAACAGGAAAACAAAGTAGATGTTAAATAAATGTTTGTAAAGTATTTCTGTTGTTTCAGCTCGTTCTTATCTCACTAAAGTTTGTTCAAGGGTTTCTGATCAGTTTGGATTTAATCAGTTATTTGATATAAAAACTGTCTGAGACGTCATGATTGATCAGCGTGTTTTTAATATGTTCAATAAAGTGACTGAGACACAAAACATCAAACAGCAGCTGGAGGAAATGATGAGGCTCAGCTGTGAGGTGACATGGTGTCACGTGATGGAGGAAGGAGACAGTGAGCAGCTCCACCTCTTCTCCTGCTGCTGGGGCGGGGGGGGGGGGGGGGGGGGGGGGGCAAAGAGAAGGCTCAGCTGTTGAGTTACAGGTGTTATTGTAGAGTCAGTTATAAATAATGTAAAATGTTAAGATTATAGTTATGGGATGAGCAGTAAATCCAGTTTCCCTTATAGGCTGCAGAATTCATTACAGTCTGTGTGTCGTGTGAAAACCGTCCACTGGATGTCAGTAGAGAGACAGGTCCCGGAGTCTCGCTGCGGTCCTGCCCCCCCCCCCCCCCAGCTGCAGCATAAGAGGCAGGCTGCTGCAGGTTCGTCTGACACTGTGCCATCGAGCCTCAGCACCGAGCTTCCTCTTTTACCTTCCAGCTGATCTGTGAACCTCCAGCAGGACATGTCCAACATCTCCGAGAGCAACACGACGGCCGCGGTCGACTGGTCTGAGGTCAGTTCTGTCCACGTGCAGCCTCGTTCTGTCTGTTGATGCAGTTTACTGTTCACTGGTCTCATCGCTTCTTCAGCCGAGCTGCTCTCAGCAATTCATAATCAATAAAGGCTCAGGAGACGATTTTAATAAGAAGTGAAATCAGATTTAACATCAGGCCTGAAAGCTGAACTTATTATTCAGATGACACCTGCTGCTCAGCGACATGTGAAACAGAACTAAACAAGAATATATAGAATATATTATTAACAAGAATGTATTATTTACTGTGATATTTAACTTTTACTGAAGAAAATATCAAACTGTTTGGCAGGACGTTTGCTCACATGTGAAGAACATTACTTCATTATTTACACATTTACATATATGATTATTAATATGTAGTTGTGACACATTCAGATTCTTCATGTATCTACAGTTTCTGTGGTTTATTAGTTTAGAAAGTGACGAGTTTCCTGAAGATGAGAAACGTGTTCGCTGCTGCTGCTCGTTTTCCATCTTTCAACTTCACACCTGATGTTTTTCTTCTTATCAAGAATCAATAATCCCACAAACTCAATGTCTGCACGTGTCGTGTGTATTTCCCCTCTGAGCCCCGTCATCACTGTGACATCATTATGACATCATTATGGGGTGAAAGTCAGAAGTAGATTTTCTTTTTGCATTTGGACAGTTCAGGTGATATTTAGTGAATATTTCATGTTTCCTCTCTGGTTCTGATCCAGTGTTTTGCTGCCTCACATGTTGTTTGGTGATGTCTCTGGTCTCAGGTGTATGAAGCCGTCAGGTGCGTCCAGCTGGTCACGGCTCTGCTCAGGTCAGTGATGTCATCACACACAACTTCAGTCTGAGGAATCGTTGAATCTGTTTCACACTTTCATTTCATCCACATGTGTTTTAAAGCTGTAACTCACAGGATCCTCAGTGAGTAGAGAGATCTGATGACTGATCCTTGATTTACTTTATTCAGGCAGAAGTTTGTTTCCTCTGAAACATGAGGAAGTGACGTGTTGTGACGTGTGTGTCTTTGTGTTACAGTGTTCTGGGCTCGGGCTCCGTCATCGTCTGTGTGATGTCACAGAGACTCAGCCGGAGGCCGGAGGTCAGTCGCCCGCTGTCAGAGTTTAACAGACCTGGGTCACATGACAGATGCAAACAAACAAACAAACAAACAAACAACACAATCAGGAACTTGAAGCAGCAAAATGTGACTTTGTGTTTCAGCTTCAGCCTCTTCTCCTGCTCGGCGTGTCCGACCTGCTGCTCGCCCTCTGCTGGCTGATCGGAGCCGCTGCGTTCTCCGAGCGCTGCAGCGGCCTCAACACACACTGCTACAACCTGCACACTGTGGAGCAGGTAACACAACAACACACACTGCTACAACCTGCACACTGTGGAGCAGGTAACACAACAACACACTGCTACAACCTGCACACTGTGGAGCAGGTAACACAACAACACACACTGCTACAACCTGCACACTGTGGAGCAGGTAACACAACAACACACACTGCTACAACCTGCACACTGTGGAGCAGGTAACACAACAACACACACTGCTACAACCTGCACACTGTGGAGCAGGTAACACAACAACACACACTGCTACAACCTGCACACTGTGGAGCAGGTAACACAACAACACACACTGCTACAACCTGCACACTGTGGAGCAGGTAACACAACAACACACACTGCTACAACCTGTTATTATTCACTTGGGTCAGTTTCACTTATTGAGACGTTGGAAGAAGAAACTGTGACGGTTCAGTTTCAGGATCTTTAAGTTTGACCTTCTCCAGCAGCTGGAGGTCGAAGGTCAAACCTCTGAGCGTTTCTCTGGAATCAGGAACCTTCAGGTGAAGTTCACTCTCAGTCGTTCAGGAAACTCTCAACTTCCTGTGGGGAAACGCTTCTGAAAGCAGACGTCACACAAAGTGATTCACTGAATCTGATTCTGCACATTTGAAATGACGTGCACGTGTGTGTGCACGTTGATGCTTCAACATCATCAGACACCATCACATCCGTTTCAGTGAGCGCGTCCTGATTGGTCGGATTGGATCTGCTCTGGGCCAGTGAGAGAGGAAGTAGAGAAGAGAAAACATGAGAGAACATTCCTGACCTACATCCTTTGTTCAGAGGCAGCGAGCTCAGCTGCTGCTCTCATCACCAGCGTGCACGTGAACAGAGAGTGCACGTGAACAGAGAGTGCACGTGAACAGAGAGTGCACGTGAACAGAGAGTGCACGTGAACAGAGAGTGCACGTGAACACCTGTACCACAGAAGAAGAGTGTCCTTCGCTAGGAGTGTCTCCTTTGCTTCCTCGTGAAGCAGGAGGGTTAGAGGGCCACGCCCCCTACATCCCATACAGACACACAACATCAGTAAACCTACATCCCATACAGACACACAACATCACTAGACCTACATCCCATAGAGACTCACAACATCACTAGACCTACATCCCATAGAGACACACAACATCACTAGACCTACATCCCATACAGACACACAACATCACTAGACCTACTTCCCATACAGACACACAACATCACTAGACCTACATCCCATAGAGACACACAACATCACTAGACCTACATCCCATAGAGACACACAACATCACTAGACCTACATCCCATAGAGACACACAACATCACTAGACCTACTTCCCATAGAGACACACAACATCACTAGACCTACATCCCATAGAGACACACAACATCAGTAAACCTACATCCCATAGAGACACACAACATCACTAGACCTACATCCCATAGAGACACACAACATCACTAGACCTACATCCCATAGAGACACACAACATCACTAGACCTACATCCCATAGAGACACACAACATCACTAGACCTACATCCCATAGAGACACACAACATCACTAGACCTACATCCCATAGAGACACACAACATCACTAGACCTACATCCCATAGAGACACACAACATCAGTAAACCTACATCCCATAGAGACACACAACATCACTAGACCTACATCCCATAGAGACACACAACATCACTAGACCTACTTCCCATACAGACACACAACATCACTAGACCTACATGCCATACAGACACACACCATCACTAAACCTACATCCCATAGAGACACACAACATCACTAGACCTACATCCCATAGAGACACACAACATCACTAGACCTACATCCCATACAGACACACAACATCACTAGACCTACATCCCATAGAGACACACAACATCACTAGACCTACATCCCATAGAGACACACAACATCACTAGACCTACATCCCATAGAGACTCACAACATCACTAGACCTACATCCCATAGAGACACACAACATCACTAGACCTACATCCCATAGAGACACACAACATCACTAGACTTACATCCCATAGAGACACACAACATCAGTAAACCTACATCCCATAGAGACACACAACATCACTAGACCGACATCCCATAGAGACACACAACATCACTAGACCTACATCCCATAGAGACACACAACATCACTAGACCTACATCCCATAGAGACTCACAACATCACTAGACCTACATCCCATAGAGACACACAACATCACTAGACCTACATCCCATAGAGACACACAACATCACTAGACTTACATCCCATAGAGACACACAACATCAGTAAACCTACATCCCATAGAGACACACAACATCACTAGACCTACATCCCATACAGACACACAACATCACTAGACCTACATCCCATAGAGACACACAACATCACTCCCACTACATCCCATAGAGACACACAACATCACTAAACCTACATCCCATAGAGACACACAACATCACTAAACCTACATCCCATAGAGACACACAACATCACTAGACCTACATCCCATAGAGACACACAACATCACGCCCCCTACATCCCATAGAGACACACAACACCTGTGTTTATTAAAGTGTGTGTCTGTTGTGTCAGGTGCTCTACATGTCCTCGTTCTTCTACACACTGAACTACATGTGGAACCTCTACAGAGGAGTGAGAGAGAAGCTCTACAGCTGCCTGGAGGGATACTCTGTACAGGTACACACAACGGACACACACCTGCACACACTCAGTTACACATGTGTGACAATCACAGATGACCTACACACTAAAGTGCCGCCTGTGTTCAGAGTGTGATGAAGCATGTGATACATGATGAAGACGAGCTGCTCTTCCTCTTGTGTTCCCAGTTCTCCAACAGAGTGAGAACAGCTGATCAAACCACGGCTCTGCTCTCAGGGTCAGTTCACATCTTCATTTAGCTCCAGGCTGTAAGAACATGCGTGTAACATGCGTGTAACATGCGTGTTGTCCCCAGGCTGCTCCCTCTGCTGCTCATGACGCCCGTCTTCATTCAGGGAAACCTCAGCCAATGTCAGACCAACTTCAGTGAGCCGTACAGGTGAGGACGTTCTAGTTATAGATTTGAAATGATGAAGATCATCTCTTTGTTTTCTTATCATCTGATGTTTTGTTTGGGCGTTGACCTCGTGGTGCTCCGCCCCCGACCAGGTGTCTGCTGATGGACACTGGAGCGCTGTACCTGACCTCAGAGCTCCAGCAGCCAATCAGAGCCTGCCGCCTGCTGCACACCTACGCCATCGCCGTCTTCCTCATCACCTTCGTCCTCACGCTCCTCATCATCACCGTGAGTTTGCGTTCGTAAAAATGTGTCTGATCATTTACCACTAAACAAGATGGCGCCCCCCCCCCCCCCCCCCCCCCCCCGCTGCTGCAGGTCGTCATGGTGAAAGCGCGTCGCCTCTACAGGCGGGTTGTGGCCTCCAGCGGTTACCTAGGCAGCGAGCAGCGGACCTCTTTCCGTGTGATGGACAGACGGACGCTGCTCCACCCACTCGTCTTCGTCCTCTGCTGGGGACCAGGTCTGTCCCCCTCTATCAACTGGGCTGCTGGGGGAGGGGACAGGGGGCTCTCCGATTGGCTGCTACGGCTCCACTGATGGAAGAAGCAGGGTTAAGATATATATGTGTATATTTATATGTGTATGTGTATATATATTTATATGTGTATGTGTATATATATTTATATGTGTATATATTTATATGTGTATATGTGTATATATTTATACGTGTATATGTGTATATGTATATATATTT
Organism: Pleuronectes platessa; assembly: GCF_947347685.1. Taxonomy (NCBI): domain Eukaryota; kingdom Metazoa; phylum Chordata; class Actinopteri; order Pleuronectiformes; family Pleuronectidae; genus Pleuronectes; species Pleuronectes platessa. The sequence continues at coordinate 574,466 of NC_070635.1, forward strand.
ATATGTGTATATGTGTATATGTATATATGTGTATATGTGTATATATTTATATGTGTATATGTGTATATATTTATAAGTGTATATGTGTATATATTTATACGTGTATATATTTATATGTGTATATGTATATATATTTATATGTGTATATGTGTATATGTATATATGTGTATATGTGTATATATTTATATGTGTATATGTGTATATATTTATAAGTGTATATGTGTATATATTTATACGTGTATATATTTATATGTGTATATGTGTATATATTTATATGTGTATATGTGTATATATTTATATGTGTATATATTTATATGTGTATATGTGTATATATTTATATGTGTATATGTGTATATGTGTATATGTGTATATATTTATATGTGTATATGTGTATATATTTATATGTGTATATGTTTATATGTGTATATGTGTATATGTGTATATATTTATATGTGTATATGTGTATATATTTATATGTGTATATATTTATATGTATATATATTTATATGTGTATATATTTATATGTGTATATGTATATATATTTATATGTTTATATGTGTATATGTTTCTTTTGAACATGGCTCCTCCCCCCCTCAGCCGTGGCCCTGGCCTTCCTGCGGCTGGTGAAGCCGTCAGCGTCTCGGGGAGAATCCGCGGCCGTCCTCTACGTCTCACAGGTCAGGACTGTCTCTTTAAGAACTGGAACTGGCAACCAGACCAATCAGAGATGTTCACTCTGGCTCCTCCCATTCAACCAGATGTCCATCTGTCTGACATCACAATGTCCCCGATCATGTCCCGTGGTGCACGCCGGTTAGGGGCCGATTCAGGAGCTCCAGCTCTCGGCCTTGTGTGAAAGACAAACTCCCGACCAGTGTTGCCATAGTTACTTTGAAAAAGTAACTTAGTTACTTTACAAGTTACTTGATTTTAAAAGTAACTAAGTTAGATTACAAGTTACTTGATTTTAAAAGTAACTAAGTTAGATTACAAGTTACTTTATTAGTTACATTCAGCAGCTGCCGACAACACCCCCGCCGCCTCAACATAAAAATGACAACCGGTTTGGCCAACACTAACTTTATTAGACACCGCCGGAGGTCCCCCCCCCCCCCCGCGCGAACGGAGGGTTCCCCCAACGGGCGCTGTAGCTGAGGTGATCTGACGGGACCGACACGCGTCCAGAGTCGCTGCCGCCGACCGTCGTACCCGGTCCCCGCCTTCCGCAGCGCCGACGGACACCGCCCCGCGGCATACTAGAAGGAAAGCCCCCGCACCGCGGATGAGCACCTCCCCCCCCCTAAAAAACGTCGAGGCGTGCCGCACACCGAGCCTCCGGCGGCGTGGTGAGGAGGGCGACGGGGCGACTGCTCCCCCAGCCGCAGGACGTGCCCAGCGGGTTAACCACAAATACCGAAATAGTAACGCAAGGTGACTTGGACAAGTAATTTTAATCTGATTACTGGTTTGGAAATAGTAACGCGTTAGATTACTCGTTACTGAAAAAAGTGGTCAGATTAGAGTAACGCGTTACTAAGTAGCGCGTTACCGGCATCACTGCTCCCGACACTAAGTTGTGGACATTCTCTGGAGTTCATGTCGGACACAGTCCTCATGGTGTCTCCATCTGAGACACCACCAGTAGATGGACCTTGTTCAGTTGGATCTTTCTGAACTCAGTGTCTCGTCTTCTGTCCACAGACCTTCACCTCGGCCTCGCAGGGTTTCCTCAACTGTCTGGTCTACGGCTGGATGCACACGAGCCTTCGCCGCGCCGGCAGGTCCATTCTGTCTCGGGACGTGGACACTCAGACGCCTCTGCTGTCCTCACAGAAGAAGAAAAACTACCTGGCACTGCCCAACATCAGCTGAGAGAGACAGACAGCGAGGGACAAACTGTCACTACACCTGCAGTAAAGACACCAGAGGAAAGTCTGAACTTTCACTTTCCACTGAGGGAAACCCCAGAGGACACGAGGCGTCCACCTGCCATGTGGAACCTCTGAAAAGAGGAAGAAGAAGAACCGGGGGGGTTTACCTCAAGAGGAAGAAGGACAGAAACAGGATTTGAAAGAGACAGACGGCTGCCTCCTTATATTGGTTTGCTCCAGGTCATGTGACACCTGCTGCTCAGCGTCAGTACGACAACATGAATCTTCAGTTTGTGAACAGAAGCAGAAAACATCATATTTTAATGAGTTTAGTCTGAAAACATATAAAAACATCTTGAGTTCATCAGATGTAGAAACTTTGACTTTCTGGCTTTTCAAATTAAAAGTCTTCAGCGGTGTGAGGAGTTCGTAGCAGAATGTTCTGATGAAGGTCAAAGGTCACAGTGGAGAGAGAGAGAGAGAGGGGGGGGGGGATGGATGGATGGAGAGAGAGAGATAGATGGATAGAGAGAGATAGATAGATAGATAGATGGATATATATATATAGAGAGAGAGAGATAGATAGATGGATAGATGGATGATAGAGAGATAGATAGATAGATGGATACATATAGAGAGAGATAGAAATATGGATAGATAGAGAGAGAGAGATAGATAGATAGATGGATGGATAGATAGAGAGATGGATAGAGAGAGAGAGAGAGATAGATAGATGGATAGAAGGAGACAGAGATAAATAGATGGATAAATAGGGAGAGAGAGAGAGAGAGAGATATGGATAGATGGAGAGATAGATAGATGGATGGATAGAAGGAGAGATAGATAGATAGGTGGATGGATAGATAGACAGATAGATAGATAGATGATAAAGAGAGAGATAGATAGATAGATAGATGGATGGATAGATAGAGAGATAGATAGATAGATAGATAGATAGATAGATAGATAGATGGATGGATGGATGGATGGATAGATAGAGAGATAGACAGATAGATAGATAGATGATAAAGAGAGAGATAGATAGATAGATAGAGAGATAGATAGAGAGAGAGATAGATAGATGGATAGAGAGATAGATAGATGGATAAAGAGAGAGATAGATAGATAGATAGATGGATGGATAGATGGAGAGATAGAGAGATAGATAGATAGATGGATAGATAGCTAGAGAGATAGATAGATGGATAGATAAATAGATGGACAGATAGATAGATAGATGGATAAAGAGAGAGATAGATAGAGAGATAGATAGATGGATGGATAGATGGAGAGAGAGATAGATAGATGGATAAAGAGAGAGATAGATAGATGGATGGATAGATGGAGAGATAGATAGATGGAGAGATAGAGAGATAGATAGATAGAGAGATAGATGGAGAGAGAGATGGATAGATGGAGAGAGAGAGATAGATAGATGGATGGATAGATGGAGAGATAGAGAGATAGATAGATAGATGGATAGATGGAGAGAGAGATAGATAGATGGATAGAGAGATAGATAGATGGATAAAGAGAGAGATAGATAGATGGATGGATAGATGGAGAGATAGAGAGATAGATAGATAGATGGATAGATGGAGAGAGAGATAGATAGATGGATAAAGAGAGAGATAGATAGATGGATGGATAGATGGAGAGAGAGAGATAGATAGATAGATAGATAGAGAGATAGATAGATGGATAGATGGAGAGAGAGATGGATAGATGGAGAGAGAGATAGATAGACAGATAGATAGATGGATAGATGGAGAGAGATAGATGGATAGATATTTGGAGAGTCTCTCAGTCTGTGACCTCAGAGGCTCGGACCTGGCTCCTCCCCCTGGTCGTCCTCCTGCTGATCTTCTGTGCAGTGAGTCTCTGAGGCGGCTGCACCACTTGACCACCGGTGCGTTCCCCGGACTCGGCCTGACGCAGGAGGCCTCCCTCATTAGGAACTCCACACCGCCCCCCCGCCCTCGAACAATGACTTCCCTCTGCTTCAGACCTCGACTTCTCTGAAACACGGAAGTTCACCACGTCATCAAATCTGTGACCTGAGGTCAAAGGGTCCCCTGCACAGTTTCTACTGTCACATTAAAGACAGCTCAGATGAAATGTTAATGTAGCTGCAACTTTAAAGTGGTTCTTTAACTTTTCTAACTTTAAATGTGGAAAATACAAACATAAAATAGGTTTACACTGGTTTTGTTGAGGTTATAGATTTTTTATTGAGAAAAACAAAGCAAACGTCCGATATGAAGAAAATGTTGTTTGTGTAAAATGTGAAGAATAAGAATGTTTTAAATATTATTATATTATTTATCTTCTAACCCTGTTCAACGTCATTTATATTTATTGATTGTAAAAATAACCTGGAATTAATGTGACGAGGTTACTTCATTGACGATTTTCCGCACAAACACAGGAGCTGGAAACTGGAGCAGCTCCATGAATCCTTTATTATTAAATCTGTTTTAAGAACTTGATCCGTCCCTGACGTCCACGACCTCTGAGCTTTCTGAAAGTTTGTTTATGTTTCAGAAACTTTGCATAATTAGTGATTGTTTTGGTTTTAATTGTAGTTTTATAATAAAAATATTTCCTGTCTCATCTTTGTTTTCCTACATCACGTTTACCCGTCTGCTAGCATGCTAATCGGTTAGCAGCCGTGTTCATCATGTACTCGACTTCCTGTGTCGTAGACGAGTTCGGTTCCAGAAGAGAAACGAAGAGTTTCTGGATTTCCTGGTAAATTCATCGAGAAATTATCTAAAATAAGATAAAAAGAAATTCTTCAACATCAACAGTTTTTATAAAATTCAGTTTAGTTTCTGAATTTCATCTTCTTCTTTCAGTGAGACGCATCAGGTGGTTTTCTCTTTGATTATTGGTTAGACAGGTGTCAATCAGGGTGAAGCTGTGACCTATCAGATCTTAGGTGGGCGGGGCAGCGACTCAGGTGAATGTTATCATTCGTTAGTTCTGTGGTCTCGTTCCTCCAGAGGAGAATCGTGTGTTCAGAGCAGCTGCTGAAGACGTGGGACATTTGAAGATCTGTCTCTGTGTGTCTCAGTGTGTCTCACTCTGTCTCAGTGTGTTTCAGTGTGTCTCTGTGTGTCTCAGTGTGTCTCACTCTGTCTCAGTGTCTCTCAGTGTGTCTCAGTGTGTCTCAGTGTCTCTCAGTGTGTCTCAGTGTGTCTCAGTGTCTCAGTGTGTCTCAGTGTCTCAGTGTGTCTCAGTGTGTCTCAATGTCTCTCAGTGTGTGTCAGTGTGTCTCAATGTCTCTCAGTGTGTGTCAGTGTCTCAGTGTGTCTCACTCTGTCTCAGTGTCTCTCAGTGTGTCTCAATGTCTCTCAGTGTGTGTCAGTGTCTCAGTGTGTCTCTGTGTGTCTCAGTGTGTCTCTGTGTGTCTCAGTGTGTCTCAGTGTCTCAGTGTGTGTCAGTGTGTCTCAGTGTGTCTCAGTGTGTCTCAGTGTGTCTCAGTGTGTCTCACTCTGTCTCAGTGTGTCTCACTCTGTCTCAGTGTGTGTCAGTGTGTCTCAGTGTGTCTCAGTGTCTCAGTGTGTGTCAGTGTGTCTCAGTGTGTCTCAGTGTGTCTCAGTGTGTCTCAGTGTGTCTCTGTGTGTTTCAGTGTCTCTCAGTGTGTCTCAGTGTCTCAGTGTCTCTCAGTGTGTCTCAGTGTCTCAGTGGGACTGTGACCTCTGCAGGAGTAACTTTGTTTGTGAGAGAATAGTTTTGTCAAAGTTCTGTAAAAAACGATTCAGGTCCAGTTGAGACATGAAACCTGTTTTAGACTCAAACACAAATGAGTTTGTCTCTGATCCACGTGGACAAACATTCGTCTGAATTACATAATCTTTGTGTAACAAGTGGATGAATCGTCCAGTGTGGTGACATAATCTCTGCAGGCGTCATCACAACCGATTAAACAGCTTCAAGCAGCCGTTTGTTCTCGAGCACAAACGATCGTGATGAGAGGAAACAGAGAAGAACCACCACAGAGCAGGAAGAAGAAACAAGACCAATGAGATCATCAGGCCAATGAGAACATCAGACCAATGAGATCATCAGACCAATGAGATCATCAGACCAATGAGAACATCAGACCAATGAGATCATCAGACCAATGAGATCATCAGACCAATGAGAACATCAGACCAATGAGAACATCAGACCAATTAGAACATCAGACCAATGAGATCATCAGGCCAATGAGACCATCAGACCAATGAGAACATCAGACCAATGAGATCATCAGACCAATGAGATCATCAGACCAATGACAACATCAGACCAATGAGAACATCAGACCAATGAGATCATCAGACCAATGAGATCATCAGACCAATGAGATCATCAGGCCAATGACAACATCAGACCAATGAGATCATCAGACCGATGAGATCATCAGGCCAATGACAACATCAGACCAATGAGATCATCAGACCGATGAGATCATCAGACCAATGAGATCATCAGACCAATGAGATCATCAGGCCAATGACAAGATCAGACCAATGAGATCATCAGACCGATGAGATCATCAGACCAATGAGATCATCAGGCCAATGACAACATCAGACCAATGAGATCATCAGACCGATGAGATCATCAGACCAATGAGATCATCAGACCAATGACAACATCGGACCAATGAGATCATCGGACCGATGAGAACATCGGACCGATGAGATCATCAGATCGATGAGTCATGTATAATAATAAATATAAAGTGTCTTGAGTTGTCAGTCTGCAGCTTCAGGTCACTGCTGTCGTCTGATTGGCTCAGCAGTGACATGTGCCGCCCGGGGGACAGGATGTTATCGTGGTCACGATGGCGTCCTGGTGAGCGATGGCCTCCCGGCTGCCGAACAGACTGGAGCTGCTGGAGGACACGCCTCCGATGAAGGGCAGGTAGGAGTGATGGAGGATCGGCAGCTGCACAGACACACGCCGCCGGACGCTGAGAGGAATCAGACACAAAGACAAAGTGCTCACATCATCGTCTCATTGACTCATTGACTCATTGTCTCATCGTCTCATCGTCTCATCGTCTCATTGTCTCATTGTCTCATTGTCTCATTGTCTCATCGTCTCATTGTCTCATTGAGTCATCGTCTCATTGTCTCATTGTCTCATCGTCTCATTGACTCATTGTCTCATCGTCTCATTGTCTCATTGAGTCATCGTCTCATTGTCTCATTGACTCATTGTCTCATCATCTCATTGAGTCATCGTCTCATTGTCTCATTGACTCATCGTCTCATCGTCTCATTGTCTCATCGTCTCATCGTCTCATCGTCTCATTGTCTCATTGTCTCATTGTCTCATTGTCTCATCGTCTCATTGTCTCATTGAGTCATCGTCTCATTGTCTCATTGTCTCATTGTCTCATTGTCTCATCGTCTCATTGACTCATTGTCTCATCGTCTCATTGTCTCATTGAGTCATCGTCTCATTGTCTCATTGACTCATTGTCTCATCATCTCATTGAGTCATCGTCTCATTGTCTCATTGTCTCATCGTCTCATTGACTCATTGACTCATTATCTCATCGTCTCATCGTCTCATTGTCTCATTGTCTCATTGTCTCATTGTCTCATCGTCTCATTGACTCATTGTCTCATCGTCTCATTGTCTCATTGAGTCATCGTCTCATTGTCTCATTGACTCATCGTCTCCTCAGAATCAAACTCTTCAGCCGACAAACACAAAGGACACCAATCTGTGACCTCAGCATTTGGATGATACAAGTTTGATGGTCAGGTCGTCTGTCCACCTGAGAACAAGGAGCTAGCTGCTTCTCACATGAAACCATCACCTCCATCGTTGTGACATCATCAGACCAATCAGGGAGCACATGTGTTCTGAACTCACAGCTCAGGAGCGTTGACGTCCTCTGGACTCGACAGATTCTTCTCCGGGTTCCTGTCGTCAGCAGGAGCTTCGTTTTTCCAGCTCACAGATCTGAGCTCAGCTGCAGGAGGAAGAACAAACAGTGAAGACATGAAGGAGACAAGCACCCACTGAGGAGGAGGAGGAGGAGGAGGAGGAGGAGGAGGAGGAGGAGGAGGAGGAGGAGGAGGAGGAGGAGCAGCTGCAGCTCTGATGTGTTGTGTAGTTGTGTCTTGTGTGTGGTTACCGTTGTTGGACCTCGTCACATGACGGAGGACCTCGGACTCTGAGGACAGCTGCATGGAGATGGTTTCTATTTCTGCATCGAGCTGCAGAGGAGACGACAAACAGAAGAACAGTGAAGAACGTGGAGCCTTCAGGTTCCAGGATGCAGCTCCTGCTCCTCGTGGCTGATGATCAGAAGTGTTGTGACCTTTGACGGTTTGGATATGAAATGTGAAGACGGAGTAGAATCTGAGGGATTGTCTCTGGAGCTGGACCTGAGCACCTGATGCTTCTGGAGACATGAAGAACCTGAGGAACAGAATCAGGCCTGAAGGTTCCTCTGACGTTTCCTCACCTGGGCCCTTCGACTCTTCAGCCGTCGGTTCAACCTGCTCAGCTGCTCCTCCTCTTCCTCCTCCTCTTCCTCCTCCTCTTCCTCCTCTGCAGCCTCGACCTGCAGCTCACACGGCGGCGGCTCTTTGCTGCTGCTCAGCCTCACGTGAAGAACCTGCAGACACATGAAACCCTCTCAGTCGCTCGGGGAGTTCTCAGGTTTGAACATGAACGTGGAGGCCGAGCCGCTGACCGTCGGTCCGAACAGGCCAATCAGGAGGCAGATGTTACAGCAGAGGATGAGCACGCTGCTCAGACAGAAGTGAAGAGGAGGATTGTGGGACGTCAGCAGTGAGCCCAACACCCCCGACCCACTGAACACCGTCACTGCAGACATGCTCAGCGCCAGACGCCGACCGCTGACAGCCGGACGGTCCGTCTGCACCGACCTGATGTTCCAGGCCAGGAACCATCCCAGACCCTGAGGAGAGAAACAAGGTTCCATTTTATTACTTTATTTAAAGACCCACACCAAACCCACAGCCCGCCTGTAGAGTCAGCGCTGACCAGCAGGGGGCCTCTGTATCCGTAAACAGCCGATAGCCACAGCTCCATGTGGCTGCAGCTGCAGTGTTCAGAGAACGGCTGAACCAGGACGTCCTGGTCCGACGGGTCCGTCTGCAAACAAAGAGTCCACATTCATTTCTGCCAGTGCGATCAGAACACATGGTGTTTATGATGAGAAACCCTGGTCACCTCTAGGGGATGCTGCAGCACCCCCCGTCTGAGCGGGTCCAGAATCTGCCAGGAGGTCAGAACCAGCAGGTCCATCAGGAGCGTCCCGAGCAGGAGGCGGCTGCAGCGACTCTGCTGCTGTCGATGACCAGGACACAATGAGACTTTTCTCAGAGTTAATCACAACATTGGGTTTGAGCAGATGAAGGAGATGAGTCGTACCTTCAGCTTGACTGAGCCCAGAGAATAGAGAGTCCATGTTCTGACGAGGAGCCCGGTGAAGGACACGGTGTGACCCACACACAGAGTCCACACACCAGCCTGCAGCAGGAAGAACACTGAAGGTTTCCTGTGTACATCTTTAAATTCATCTAGACAACGTCAGTCTCCTGCTGAGGTCTGACCTGAGGACTGTGAACAGTCCTCAGGTCAGACCTCAGCAGACCACAGCAACACAACAGGTCATCATCTCACTGACCCATTGTGACTCACTTCCCCTGAGAAGGACGAGCACTGTTTATAAACCCCTCTGCACCTGAGAGGATCTTTTCATTCTTCAAACTCACAGAACAGAGAATCTGAAACGTCCCGTCGGACATCGAGGCTCCGTCCAGACCAGAGACCAGGACGGAGGAGGAGGACAGGAGGACGCCCAGCAGGAGCAGCTGGTCCTGGGACACGCTGCCGGACCTCAGCAGCCTGGAGGAGGAGTCACAGCTCAGCGTGCGACAGGCGACACAGATGTGAACGTGCAGACGTACCAGTGTTTGCGGTGGAAGATGATGAAGCCGAGGAGGATCAGGGCGATGAAGATGGTCACAGCTGCAGCCGAGGACACGATGGCGTACAGAAGAAGCTTCACGTGAAGACGCTGTGGACGCACCAGGGTCTGATCCCGGGCTGGGCCTCCACCTGCAGGACAACAACAACACCTCATCTCTGTGAAAACATTCAGCTGTTTTCATTTTATTCATTCTAATGAAAGAAAGACTGGAAAAAATCTAGAAACTCATTGAATTGAACTTGAATTAAGGTAAAACAGCGAGAAAGCAGCTTTAAAAATAAAATGACTTTCTGACCTTTAAACTTGAGAAGGTGGTTCCTCAGGCGGAGCTGTTGTGTTTCTGAACTGAACTCACCCACCAACACACCACTGCTGCCTGCTCACACACACACACACACACACACACACACACACACACACACTGTACATGAGCTGGATGTGATGATGTCAGTCTTCACTCAGCAGGAACTTGTTTCTTCACCTTGGAGCTGAATCAGTTCGATGGTCGTCGGTCTTTCTCCGTTTCTGAAGAAAACTGGTCCCTGAAAAAAAAGCATGACAGTAACACATGAGCCGTGTCAATCTCCACATCCACATGTCAAACATCTCATTCATATAAATCTACTGTATATACATTTAAAAAGTACCAGTTAAAGTACAAACCTGCAGTACTGGTACCAGTACCACTTACAGTATCTCGACTAGTTCAGGTTAAAGTAGTTATCCAGAATCAGAGTCACATTCACTGTATTAGTTCTGGTATTGGTACCATTGTAATTGCAGTACAAATATCATCACAAATATTAGTACTAGTCCCAGTTAAAGCATCATTACTAGTACTAGTGCTGGCTTGGTACTAGTACTGGTGTAAGTACCAGTACTGAGTACTAGTAACAAGAATAGTACTGACAGTATTAGTATATAGTTGGTTACAGTAACACGACCACACAGGTGATCTGTTCTCTCTGGATGTATCTTTATATTTTCCCTTCAGGGGTCAGAGGTCACAGTTTCTCACCGTGACGCCTTCAAACTGTGTTTTCTTCACGGCCTCCAGAAGCTTCTTCTGCACCTCCACCTCGCTGACCGTCACCTTCCTGCTGCCGAACTTCTCTCGGTGCTTCACGGCCTCCATCACCTGAGCCAGAGCGGAGGCCGCCACCCACACGCTGTCGTAGGCGAAGGCATGGAGGGCGCTGAGCGGGGCCCCCTCCTGGATCAGCTGATGGAGGTAGGCGTCCTGGTAGCTCTGAGCCGTCTGCGGGTCAAAGGTCACGGTTACAACACGGCCCAATCAAAGTGCTCCGTCTCATCATCGTGACTTCCTGACCCGTCCAGAGACTCCCGGTGAGTTGCTGTTGCTGAGCGGTCGGACCTGCAGCCTGATGGATCCGTCTGCAGCCGTCAGGACGCTGGTGCTCGTACAGCCAGAGACCTCCCCCCCCGGCCTCCACCCGCCGGTTCCTCCATCAACAACGATCCACTGGTAACGAGACCCAAACAGGTTCAGCCTGTACGCCTGAAGGTCAGAGAAACACACAACCGGACTCACAGCTCCTCCAAGTCAAATCCAGTCAAGCTGCACACACTCATTAACATGCGTCCTCTGGTCATGTCGGAGTTTTCTCTGAGAAAGTAGTGAGAATGTTGGAAAGCATCAAATCTCACTCTGTTAAAGACAGAGGGAAACAGACCCTGAATCAGAAGCTAACTTGAATGAGTTCTTCTCTCAGACAGTTTCCTTCCACTGGTTTGTGTTTCCATCGATCAGACTGAACTCATCGATCAGACTGAACTCACACAGCAGAAAACCTCCGACACAGAATCTTCTTCAAACTGAGCGACGATGATCCGAACGTCAAGATCCTGCAAAAAAACACATCAGCAAATAGTTCAGTCCTGAATCTGTCACGTTGAATTCACCAGTTCAATCTTCACTGAACAACACGTGACTGGAATGAGGAGTTAGCTCCTGACGCACCTTCAGGCTCTTCAGGCTGCTGCACACGTCCTCAGAGACGAGCTCCGTGGAAACAGGCTGAACTTTGACCTTCAGCAGCTGTCGCACCAGATCCTTCTTCATCTGGAGGTTTATCAATGTGGACAAATATTGAGTCATTTCACAGATTCTTCACGGAGCTGAAACCTCAATGTGACTGATCAGACATGTGGGTTTTTATGTGTTGACTCATTACGCCACCTAGTGGTTCAAACCCTCTGGGCCCCTGCAGCCTCGATGCAGTCCACAGTTTACAGGACATCTACATGTGAAAAACAATCATCTGATCAAAGGTGGGCGGCTCCTCATGTGGGGGGGGGGAGCACCTCAGCAGTTGGGAGGCCGATGACAGGTGAGTGTGCACGTGGCCTCTTGGTGAGCAGAGGAAACTTTGTGTTGGAATCAGAAGTGTGTGACTGTAGATTCACCCTGAGGCGATGGAGTCCTGCTACGATGATTTAATGACAAAGTGTGGGTCTATCAACAGTTAGTCTTTTGTAAAGGGTCATAATGGTGCAGGAGTAGTGACCTGATGAAGTCAGATGAAAGGTCAAGAGGTCACCATCATCATCACCTGTGAGAGTCTGGTTGTTTCCTGCGTGACGATGCCGACTCTGGTCCAGTGGTGGCGCTGCAGCAGTTTGACCGTGGCCTGGTTCACAGCCCGGTCGGACGGCATCGTGCTGAACAGGTTCCTGTACCACTTCCTGTCGGCCAGGCCGGGGGCCGCCGCCGCAAACGACACCTGGAGCGTCCGAGGACACACAACACTGTCCTCAAGACCACAGCAGCAGCTGATGCAGTTTCACATGAACAACAGACGTGAGATCTACAAGGTCTAGTGAATCCTGGTCACTGGTGTCCTCCTGTAGAAGCTGAGGTGTGAACGTACCTGCACCAGGTTGAGAGCAGGCAGCGAGCGAGCGATCAGGGACGTCACCTCTGGACACACCCCTCCAAACACCATCAGGTACTTTGGCCCCGCCCACATTGCGTCGAACAAAGCTTTAAGTGATTCCCCAGGATCGCACTGCAGAGCGGACACACAACAGAGGACATGACAGAATCTATCTCACCCCCTGGTGGCTGGCTGCGAGACAGCTCATAAACCCCGCCTCTTCCATGTAGGCTGACGGGACATGTTTTATATTATAGGACAAGATGGTGAATATCTGCTGTTAGGAGCCTTGTGACAGTTAAGTGTCCGTCAGTGAGTCCACAGGTCTGAGACCCACCTGTGAGTCCAGCAGCTGGAGCTGAAGATCATAGTTTCCCAGGGGCGGTGGTTGTTTCTTCAGGTCCTGCAGAGCCAAGGTGACGGCTGCACCCAGTCCGGCCGTCAGGTTCCCCCCCCCCTGCCCGGAGCCGACCGGCATCATCCAGAGAACAGGCAGAGGGTGGCGGACCTGAGCCAGCACCGGGCCGAGCGTCAGCCGGCAGAGCAGCAGCAGCAGGAGCAGCTCCGAGCGTCCACCGTGCCACATCGTTCACCTGATCCCCCTGCTGCAGAGACGCTAATCCTCACTGAGCAGATAAAGAGATCAAGTGCCCCGGGATCCTCAGCACAGACGCTCAGTACAGACTGTTCACTACAGACTGTTCACTACAGACTGCTCTCTGCTACAGACTGTTCACTACTACAGACTGTTCACTGCTACAGACTGTTCACTACTACACACTGTTCACTACTACACACTGTTCACTACAGACTGTTCACTACAGACTGTTCACTACAGACTGTTCACTACTACAGACTGCTCTCTGCTACAGACTGTTCACTACAGACTGTTCACTACAGACTGTTCACTGCTACAGACTGTTCACTGCTACAGACTGTTCACTACAGACTGTTCACTACAGACTGTTCACTACTACAGACTGCTCTCTGCTACAGACTGTTCACTACTACAGACTGTTCACTACTACAGACTGCTCTCTGCTACAGACTGTTCACTGCTACAGACTGTTCACTGCTACAGACTGTTCACTACAGACTGCTCACTGCTACAGACTGTTCACTACTACAGACTGTTCACTACAGACTGTTCACTGCTACAGACTGTTCACTGCTACAGACTGTTCACTACTACAGACTGTTCACTACTACAGACTGTTCACTACAGACTGTTCACTACTACAGACTGTTCACTACTACAGACTGTTCACTACAGACTGCTCTCTGCTACAGACTGTTCACTACTACAGACTGTTCACTACAGACTGTTCACTACTACAGACTGCTCACTACAGACTGTTCACTGCTACAGACTGTTCACTGCTACAGACTGTTCACTACTACAGACTGTTCACTACAGACTGTTCACTACTACAGACTGTTCACTACAGACTGTTCACTACAGACTGCTCTCTGCTACAGACTGTTCACTGCTACAGACTGTTCACTGCTACAGACTGTTCACTGCTACAGACTGTTCACTACTACAGACTGTTCACTGCTACAGACTGTTCACTACAGACTGTTCACTACTACAGACTGTTCACTGCTACAGACTGTTCACTACAGACTGCTCTCTGCTACAGACTGTTCACTGCTACAGACTGTTCACTGCTACAGACTGTTCACTACAGACTGCTCTCTGCTACAGACTGTTCACTGCTACAGACTGTTCACTGCTACAGACTGTTCACTGCTACAGACTGTTCACTACTACAGACTGTTCACTGCTACAGACTGTTCACTGCTACAGACTGTTCACTGCTACAGACTGCTCTCTGCTACAGACTGTTCACTGCTACAGACTGTTCACTGCTACAGACTGTTCACTGCTACAGACTGTTCACTACTACAGACTGTTCACTACTACAGACTGCTCACTACAGACTGTTCACTGCTACAGACTGTTCACTACTACAGACTGTTCACTACAGACTGCTCTCTGCTACAGACAGTTCACTACAGACTGCTCACTGCTACAGACTGTTCACTACTACAGACTGTTCACTACAGACTGTTCACTGCTACAGACTGTTCACTGCTACAGACTGTTCACTACTACAGACTGTTCACTACTACAGACTGTTCACTACAGACTGTTCACTACTACAGACTGTTCACTACTACAGACTGTTCACTACAGACTGCTCTCTGCTACAGACTGTTCACTACTACAGACTGTTCACTACAGACTGTTCACTACTACAGACTGCTCACTACAGACTGTTCACTGCTACAGACTGTTCACTGCTACAGACTGTTCACTACTACAGACTGTTCACTACAGACTGTTCACTACTACAGACTGTTCACTACAGACTGTTCACTACAGACTGCTCTCTGCTACAGACAGTTCACTACAGACTGCTCACTGCTACAGACTGTTCACTACTACAGACTGTTCACTACAGACTGTTCACTACAGACTGTTCACTGCTACAGACTGTTCACTACTACAGACTGTTCACTACAACAGACTGTTCACTACAACAGACTGTTCACTACTACAGACTGTTCACTACTACAGACTGTTCACTACAGACTGTTCACTACTACAGACTGTTCACTACTACAGACTGTTCACTACAGACTGCTCTCTGCTACAGACTGTTCACTACAGACTGTTCACTACAGACTTCTCTCTGCTACAGACTGTTCACTACTACAGACTGTTCACTACAGACTGTTCACTACTACAGACTGTTCACTACTACAGACTGTTCACTACAGACTGCTCTCTGCTACAGACTGTTCACTACAGACTGTTCACTACAGACTTCTCTCTGCTACAGACTGTTCACTACTACAGACTGTTCACTACAGACTGTTCACTACAGACTGTTCACTGCTACAGACTGTTCACTACTACAGACTGTTCACTACAGACTGTTCACTACTACAGACTGTTCACTACTAGACTGTTCACTACTACAGACTGTTCACTACAGACTGCTCTCTGCTACAGACTGTTCACTGCTACAGACTGTTCACTACAGACTGTTCACTGCTACAGACTGTTCACTACTACAGACTGTTCACTACAGACTGTTCACTACTACAGACTGTTCACTACAGACTGCTCTCTGCTACAGACTGCTCTCTGCTACAGACTGTTCACTACTACAGACTGTTCACTACAGACTGCTCTCTGCTACAGACTGTTCACTGCTACAGACTGTTCCCTACTACAGACTTTTCACCACAGAATGTTCACTACTACAGACTGCTCTCTGCTACAGACTGTTCACTACTACAGACTGTTCACTACTACAGACTGTTCACTACTACAGACTGTTCACCGCTACAGACTGCTCTCTGCTACAGACTGCTCTCTGCTACAGACTGTTCACTACTACAGACTTTTCACCACAGAATGTTCACTACTACAGACTGTTCACTACAGACTGTTCACTGCTACAGACTTTTCACCACAGAATGTTCACTACTACAGACTGTTCACTACAGACTGCTCTCTGCTACAGACTGTTCACTACAGACTGCTCTCTGCTACAGACTGTTCACTACAGACTGTTCACTACAGACTGTTCACTGCTACAGACTTTTCACCACAGAATGTTCACTACTACAGACTTTTCACTACTACAGACTCACCTTATTCTTAGTTTTTTCTAAAATAAATAATTGTTATCCAGAAGAAACATCTATAACAGCAGGACACAATTTCAGGATTAAAAAAACATCTTTAATAAACAGAACTTATTATTTTCAGAGGCACAGTCTGTACAAACATTTCAACAGACAGGAAACAAGGGCAGGAAACCATTAGAGCAGTTTAACAACGTGTGAACCTTTTCAAACACCAGCTGAAAGCTGAAGGTCCAAGAAACGTCAGATTTCTGCTTTAAGAGATCTTTGAGCTCATTAGCTTGATTCCTGGTGAGAATTCACCAGAGTTGGATTTGATCCGTCGACTGTGACTGGCGACGGCTTCAAGTTCCCTCTGAGTTAAAGCTTTAACATCCCAGACTTCACTATTTAGATCTTTTTCCAACTCTGAAACTAAAAACTGGCGTCAAAACGACCTCAAGTCATTAAAATTAAAGTCAGTGAGCAAATGAAATAACAATCAACTGAAACGTTGAGTTCATTGAACCAAACTTTGACTGTTCTTTGTGACCATGTCGACTTCCTGTAGCTTGGACGTGTTTCCAGCCGATAAAGCTTCAGTGATGTCACTTCCTGCTGCTTCTGCGCTTCAGTCTTTCTGTTCATGCAGTTTTTGAAAATGGACATCATTTCGCTGCATCTCGGGATCGCACAGTCTTACGTCCGGCGCCCTTTCCTCGGCCTCCACTGCTGCCTTCACCGCCTCCCCCTCCTCCCCCCCCTCTCTTCCTCCGGTGTCCTGGTCTCTGTGCAGGGGGGCCGCCCCCCTCCTCCCTGTTAGCAGACTGAACCCACAGGCCGTCGTACCGCCCGGGTGCCTGGTACCCGGGCTGGGCACAGTCCAGCTGGTCTCTGGAGAGGAGGATCCAGATGGCGGGCAGGTTCCTGTTGACAGTCAGACTGTCGAGGCCGGCGGCGGGCTCCAGCGGCTCCCACACCTCAACCACGGTGCTGTACAGCAGCCGGGTGAGCTGGTGGAGCCCCTTCACGCGCCGCTTTACGATCTCAGCGCAGGTGATGGCTTTGGAGACGCCCTTACCACTCGCCGTGAAGATGATCTGTTTGCAGAGGGGCTGGCTCGGTGCTTCCTGTTGGCCCTCCACAGCCACGCCTCCCTCCTCTGGCGCCGGGCGTCCCGTCTCTTCGGCTGCTCTGGGTTCGGCCTCCAAGCGGCTCAGGGCGTAGCGCAGCAGGTTGCGGATCTTACTGCCGTCTTTGACCCGGACCTCTGGCGTGTCGGGGGGGAGGCCGGGGAACGGACAGACCGACGGCTGCTCCGACGCTCGAGCTTTACTGTAGTTCTCCATCTGCAGACACACAACACACGTGTTACTCTTACATCACATTTCATCTAGCTGACGCTTTTATCCAAAGCGACTCACAATAAGTGCATCAACCACGAGGAACAAACCAGAACAAGAATCAAGAAAGTACTATTTCCTCAAAAAAGCTAAACTACAAAGTTCTATAAGTGAGGGACATGTAAGTGCTACTAACTTATTAGATTAAACTTTTATTCAAGATATCGTCTGTAGAGATGTGTCTTCAGTGTGGAGGACGATGTGTGGACTTCCCGTCCTGATTGTCCCCGTGGAGCTGGTTCCAACGTTTAGGAGCCAGGACAGGAAACAGTTGTGATGTTGTTGAGTGACAGCTGTCCCTCACTGGGAGGGAGCAGCTGATTGGTCGAAGCAGAGCGGAGAGGACGGGCTGTGAGGTTTGACCAGGTCCTGGATGTGGACTGGACCTGATCCGGTCACAGCATGGTACCAGTACTAGTGTTTAGAAACGGATGCGGGCAGCCACTGGTAACCAGTGAAGGGAGCGGAGGAGCGGACCATTACACTCTATTAACTATCCACTTTGTCACGTGACGTCTAAACAAACACACACACATTGGATCCTATAGAAGCAGCGGACACACTGTGGAACTGAAGGACTCACACAGTGTCCCCGTGTGACTCTCCTGTCCTCCGGATGTGAGACACAACAACCAGTCGTCATCTCGACAGTTTAAACATCTGATTCAGGAGCTCGTTTTAAAATGTTCTGTTCGACTGTAGTTTCACTTGTGACAGAGGCAGTTCGGTGGAAGTGGTTCCGGTTCGATGCTCGACACACACGAGACTTTAATCCCTGAACTGATCAGACTAACTTTAATAACAACACTAAACTCCTCGCTAGCTGTGTTAGCGGCTAAGCTACATGCTACCAGCCCCGTTAATGATCCGGGTACAGAAACACGCTGAGTCACGATGACGGTCGAACACGTTTTCACACGGTACATTATGAACTCAGATAAATTATTAAACTTCTCCATCTCACCAGAGGCTTCACCGTCTGCTACTCCACATGTTTGAAGAACTTTACGGCACCGGACCTCAACGGGCACTGTCGTAAACCGTCGTGCTTTCCTATCGTTTTAATGTGATGGTCACACAAAACACGATGCAGCGGCAATTTTTTTTTTTAATTAAACATGTAATTATCCTTCTGATATCACGAATCTGACACTAACGGTTTTTACACTATTTAATGTCGAGTTTCACTATATCGACCTTAGGGGGCAGCAGTGAGCCCGATCCTGCTCAGAGAAGAAGAAGAAGAAGAAGAAGAAGAAGAAGAAGAAGAAGAAGAAGAAGAAGAAGAAGAAGAAGATGTCAAATATGAAACTATAAACTTGATCCAGAGCTTTTGAACGAGTTTGCTTCGGTTTCCAAGAAAGAAAATTAAAGTCAGTCAGTAAATAAAATAATACTGAAACTGAAAGGTTGAGTTCATGAACCAAACTTCACTTGAATATACATATAGATATGTATAAATATATATATACTAGGGCTGTGAAATGATTACAATTTTTAATCAAATTAATCACAGTTTCCTATGGATTAATCATGATTAATCACATTATCGAATTTCTCTTTATATTTTTGTGAAAACTCAAAGATTTAAGACAAAAGACGGATATATACATTCAACATGTTTTCTTTTTATATTCATAAATAAACAAAACAACGCTGCTGTAACTCAGCAGTTCTTTAGCAGTTATCTTTGCTATTCCATATGGAACATTAATATAATCTTCATCCTAAACAGAATTCGGGCTCCTTAGCCATTGTGTGGTTGAATAAAACTTTTCTTTTTAAATCAAACAGAAATTATTTGAGCTTCTTAGCCATAGGATGGTTGAAATTTTTTATATTTTTTGTCAAACAACCATTAATACGGTGGCCCTGAAAGCTCAACGAACGGCAACTTAAGAAAACACATGCAAGTTGACAAAACGCCAGCAAAGTAAAAAAACATCTTCATCAATTTCACAACACAACACATGTGTTTTCTTAAGTTGCCGTTAGTTGAGCTTTCAGGGCCACCGTACATTAACCACACCATGATACAATCTAATGCCTCTAAAGGCCCTCTTAGCTACTCGGTCTTTAGCCAGTTGGTGAGGCAAACTAACTTGTTCAAATTCTCTGACAGTAAAGCTGACCGCTTCTTTTGCACAATGTGTCCTGCGAGTGAGTCTGGTTTGGCGCATTCCACTTGAACGCCCCTCGCCGACCAACACATGCTTCGCGTTGCGGTGGTTAGGCGGGTATTGCTACGGTGAAACGATAACTTCTCGCAGAGTGTGCATATCACCTTGGTTTTACTGAATGTTCGATCTTTGTTTTTTTGGAACACGATCTTCCCGTCCAGAAGGTCCTCAGGTTCATCAGAATTATCCATGTTGTTTGTTTGTTTGAATGGCAGCTGCCGTCTGACTGCATTAGAGCGGCGACTAGTGCAGAGGCGGCGGAATTGGAAGGTCCTTCTGCGCATGCGTTAAATGCGTTAAAAAAAAACAACGAATTAATCCTGTAATTTAATCATAGCGCGTTAACTCGTTATTTTTCACAGCTCTAATATATACATATATATATGTATATATAGATGTTGGGCCAGAGCCCAGCGGGGAGCCGCCAGACACTGGAGCCGAGAGGAACAAAGGGTTGTTAAACTTTGGGCGGGAAAACATCCTCCTGCAGGCTCAAGAATCTCCCCCTGGTGGTGGAAAAATGTCCTGGGGTTTTCCCAGAAGCCCCTGCTCAGTTCCAAGCCCCGCCCACTCAGATCCATTTCTGACACTCAATTGGCTTAAAGCCAGCATCATCCTATGACCAACTCCTCAAGGAGGAGGACCTCTCAGGTAGAACAAAACCACTGAGACCCCAAACATCGCAGCCATTTTTACCCTGCTCTGAAGACAACACCAGGCCCCCTTCGGGGCCTCTCAGCTGATTCAGTTGCTAACGGGGGCAACCTTAACTTTTAGTTTATCAACCAGAGTTATTTTATTTCATTTCTTTTATTTCTTTATTCAGTCGACGTTTTTATTTTCAAAAGGACTTTTGTTATTTTAACTTGAAGAGGCCGCGCACAGGAACTCGCTCGCCGGTCGAGCATCACAGACTTTCTTTCCAAATCCGCTGTTCATCCCCTGCAGAAGCGCGAGATTCATTCCGCTGAGGAGCACGAGCTCCACATCCCTGAAGAAGAAGGACGACGTTCATCCCATCGAAGCAGCACGAGCAAATCCGCTGTTTGTCCGGTCCAGCGGCCGAAGACCGCTTGAGAGACCACGTGATTCACTGGCCCGACGCGCACGCACACCGCGAGGGTGGTACAGTAAGAGGCTTTATTGTCTGGGCAGATGTTAATCTAATACGTAGCGTATTGTTTTAATACTTGAATGTATTTGTTTTGTATGAGACCGCCGAGTCTCTAGTGTTAGCGGCGATTCGCCACTTCCGGTTTCCGGTTACGGCCTTGTGCCACAGTTTTTAAGCGCCGTGAGCAGCGTCTCCAGCTCATTGTGACCGTTTGAACAACTTTAAAGAGACTTTACCGTTCAAACCTCAGCACACAACGCCACTTGGGTGCTGAGTGGTAAAGTAAATGTAACTTGTCTCTGACGGTGCTTTTAAGAGCTTTGCTCTCTCCTTGTATGTATGCTCTCTCTCTCTCTCTCTCCTTCTAAACCGACCTATACACACATCCGATCTGTATTTAGAATACAGTTCATGTAACATAGTTAAATCTATATTCAGAGAGGCTGGACACATCTGGAAGCCATGCGGCCGAACGCCGAAGCAGAGACAAAGAATTCTCTTTGTCTGAAAATCCCTTGGTGTAATTCATGTGACGACCACCAGTGTGAGCTCCGGCCACATGGTGTCATTAACATAGACTCCATTTTGAATAACGCAAGTTAAACCCACCATTTTGAGTCTATTATTGCCACGCCTCCTCTCTCCCTCTCCTCCCATTCTGGCTCTAAATTCATAACGGCTCCGCCATCTTGTTTTGTAGTCAATCCGCCATTTTGAGAGTTTTTAGGCCTTGATTCCACGAATCATGATCGGCCGCCATCTTAGATGTGACGTCACCAAGTGACTGCGTCATCGCCACGCCCCCTTCTTTTTCTCTCTCTCTCGCTCTCTCACACACCCACACACACACACACACACAGACACACCCACACAGACACAGAGACACATTGATAGACACAGACAGATACACACACACAGATACACATAGATGAATACATGTGTTTTTCTAAATTGTGATAAGCGGCTGCTGTTGTTATCTTTGAAATATGGGAGTTTGTTAAAATGATGAATCATTAAATAACACTAACTTTATTTCACATGCATCAGAATCAGAATCAGAATTCTTTTTATTGCCTTGTATATTTTCACATACAGGAAATTGCCTTGGTGTGGTTGGTGCACTTTACAAACAACAATATAAAAACAACAATATAGAGCAATATAAACATCAATATAAAAAACAACAATATCGAAAAAATAATATATACAGTAAATGTGTTTTGTGCGGTTTTAAGGTGCAAAGATTGGTGGTAGTGCCAATAATGTAGTGTTATAAATTATGTGCGAGGGTGGGGGGGGGGGTCAGCAGAGTCAGATACACATAGACACACACACACAGAGAGACACTTTGACACAGACACACACCGAGACAGACATACATAGGTAGAACGCCGGTTTTACATGTATTGTCTGAATTGTGCTGCTGCTGTGTTTATCTTTGAAATATCGGAGCTTGTTAAAATGATGAATCATTGAATAACATTAACTTTATTTCCCCTTTTTAATAAATACTTTTGTAATTAAACTATTTGTATTTCTGTGATTATTTGTACATGTGTATGTGAATACAGCTGGATTATGATTGCCTGTGCTCGAACTTAGTAGCCTTCACTGTTAATTAAATAATTATTAATATTAAATATTGAGATTATTGATTTGACATTTATCATTATGAGACTGATATTTATAGATTGTATCGTTGGTCCCTGTAACCAGGGTGGTGCCCCGCAACAATAAGCAATGATTACAGATTTGTATTATTCTTAATTGATAATTTTATTGTTTTCATTAATTATTTTAACTATTATTAATGGATAACCGTATCATTTCTAATTAAATGTGTTACATTTCTTAATTAATAGCTTTATCATTTTTGATTATTTTTAAGAAATAATTGTTATTTTAATAATCATATTTCATGATTATTAATAATTAGCCAACGTCAATTCTACTCCTACTATTGCACAACATAGATATATAAAACTGCATTGTTTTTGGAGTCGGAGGGTCCCATGACAAATAACTGATTGAGATAAGATTTGTTTTTATGGCTTGACCAACAGAGGGATTATGATGTCGGCTCTTCTGTTCCACTTGAGGGGGGGGGGCTTCTAACACGGGACACAAACATGAAGAAACTAAAACAAATGTCTCTGGTGAAGAAGTGCTGACACACACGGATAAGTGATGTAAACAGGATCACATGACCTCTGTGGCAGAGGTAACAGGTCACTTCCTGTGTGTGTCTGCTGCTCCGCCCCTCACCTGAATCCTGCAGAGAACTAGTTGTTGTTGTTGTGAGTCAGGCTTCTACAAACAAACGCCAGAGCTGTAAACAAATTCACTGAGATTTTTACAGCAGAATTTATACGTCATGAAAGTATAAATATAGTAACGGTGTTGACAGGTCGCACATGAGGACAGAGGAGGAGGAGCCGGCGCTGATGGTGAAGATCAAAGGATCTACGTGTGAAGTGTTTGATCTCTGAGTTCTTAAAGGAACATGAAGTCGGTTCTTCCTCAGTTCCGTTTGTGAAAGATTCCATCGTGTGTGATGAGAAGCAGCTGGAGGAGAGGATCCACACACACACACACACGCACACACACTCTAACACACACTCACACACCCTCACACACACACACACACCCTCACACACACTCCCACAAACACACACTCTCACACTCACATTCTCCCACAAACACACACTCACACACTCACACACTCACACATCACACTCACACACACACACTCCCCTCACGGGCCTCCGGGGGCTCAGGGAGAGCTGGCACATTAAGCCTTTGTGTATTTTACAGTTTGTATTTGGTGAATTTGAATAATTGTGTTTGCCTGTACGTTCCCAGTCGTGTTGTGTAACTTGCCGTCTCTCTTGTTATGTCTTTATGGATCTGTCGGGACTCGAACCCACGGTTGACTCCCTGCTCTCTGGTTTTATAGGTGAGGCTGGGAAACTTTTCAACATCTGTAAAACAGAAACACAGTCGGACAGTTGGAGTAATAAAAAGCTGTTAAATGGACAGAGAGAGAATGAATATTTGAATGATGCCTTATGGAACATTCATAAACCGTTAGTAAGAACATCTCGTGGTTCTCCAGGTTGTGTGAAGTCCTCCTGCAGCAGACGCTGTGCTCTTCTTCTCTGGGGAAACATCTCCACTGGACTTCTCTTTACAGCTGCAGGACGTCTGGACCTCAGTTTATCAACTGCCCCTTAACATTTATGACTGTTGTAGAATCCCTATTAACATCTATGTGGCTAACCTTTGATTATGGCCTAAAGAATTAGTTGTACCCATATAATTGTTCATAGGCCTTTTATAAAATCTCTGTGTAAATAGTTACTCACATGAAAAAGGTACAAAAGTACAGTGAAAGTTATCAGGCTCCATGTCGACAGCCTCACAAACACAAACCACGTCCACCACGGCATGTGGAGGCGGGGCGGCAGTTACCGATGACTCAGCAGATTCATGCTGATAAAACAAAACCTACGAGCTAATCTTGTAACATGGAGCTGGAACTCCTCCGGGGAACTTCCCCCCCGACACGTTGGGTTTGGTTCTGGCCCAGTTGGATGGGATTGCTTCTATGTGTACGAGGACAGACTCTAAAAGTCATGACCATATTATTATGATTTATGTGGTCTCTTATATATCATTGGGTTTAGCTCATTTTGGGCAGATTTATTATGCTCATCATACAAAAATACAAAACTTACGATGATCTCACAAATGCAACTTTAAAACCGTAAATTTATTAAATTATAATTTTTCTAGTTATAGCATTAATTTGCAATTATAGTTAATTTGTCCTGCCTTAGTTTCAATTCAGCTGTCAATCATGACGCCTCCGCCTGTTGTTATATCAAATAACTGATTCAAACCAAACGGGTCAGAAACACGTGAACAAACATCAGAGAGATTACAAAGATTTATAGTTTGGTTCTTGTCCCGTCTGCTAACATGGAGGAGGGTTATGACCGATACTGCAGTCAGCCACCAGGGGGACTTCTGGAGCCACCGTGTCGTCCATCTTTATACTCAGTGTCATCAGTAACATGTTAAAAGCCGACATCAGCTGGTGGCTGAGTTTTATGAACATGGAATAAAAGCAGCGAGAAGCTGAGCTGCAGATCTTCACCCTGAATCATCGAAGCTCGTTCTGGGAGCAGTGGCTGATTAAGATCCTGACTTCTTGAGAACTCTGGATGTGCAGCTCTGTGGAGGAGGTGTGGAGGAGGTGTGGAGGAGGTGTGGAGGACGGACTCCCTCGTCTGGGCTGCAGGCTGCAGGGCTCTGGTTGGAGTGGACGACTGGGAGGTGTTTCCTGCTGGAACCAGCCTGCACCTCCCTGCATGTCCGTGGGACTCGTGTGGTCGGCTGCAGAGAGTGAGGACGCTGAGCGGGACACAGGTAAGTGACTGCTTTACTCACCAGGGGGCTCAGGTTCAAACCTGCTCTTTGTTTTCAAGCCTGAGTGGAATCTCATTGGTTTCAGGGCAGAGCTGCTGGGGGATGGGATGCTCTTAGGAAAGTGAATTATCTTGAATTCATCCTTTTCTCCTGCTGTGTTTCACATGTGACATCAGCACTTTTAAAGATATTCAGATTTCTCATAGTTTTTATTTTTCATGAACAGAATGTGATTGATCATAGTGATCATGAAATCCTGTCATATCTATTCAAGCTTCTTCAATAAGAGACTCTGGTCTCAACAAACCCAGAGTGAGTTTTTAACTTTGGATTCATCATCACTTCAGATCTATACCATAAAGCTGCTTTAGTTCTGATCCATCTTTTGAATTTCAAAGTAAAACACAGGTGAAAGACTCGGCTCAGTTTCTTGGATCTCAAGGTGACGCTTTTAAAACAATTGTTTTTAGTTTGAACAAAAAGTCAAAGATATTCAGTGTAATTTCAGGAGTATTAATATATTGAAGCTTGAACAAATGTGTTTGACTCGTCCTCCTCCACACGAGGGCTTTGTAACGACTCGATATAAAACACATGTCGAGTCCAACTATTCAACACATGTTTTTTAAATTCTTCAGAACAATAGGGGTATGGATCAGGCCGAAGAACATTTTTAAGAGGCCTGAGTCAAATCAAAGCCAGATGTTTGTAAGTTCAATAAGGACATAAGGTTTTTATGAGCGCTTGTCTTTTTGAATTGCTTCCCAAGGAGACGATGATGTTTGTGGCTCCAAAGACTTATTTTCATTTATCCACAAAGTGAATGAAATGATCAAGTGCAGATGTCTTTAAATATATATGAATAATTAAATGTAACAGTCACGATGATAATAATAGAAGGCACATTGGACAAGTGATGGGACAAAAGACAGAAAGTCCTTTATATTATTGAAATTACTCTTGACAACATGAAATAATATGTTTTTCATTTGAACACTTCACACTCATTATTAGTGTTGCATGTGTTTATTTGCTTTGAGTGTTTTGGGTTGAACATCACATATAAGTTCTAAATAACTTATTTCTAATCGCACTAATCTCTACCTGCAGATAAAGTCCCATCTTAGATTAGTTGGAACTCTCTCAATGTTTTAGTTTTGTGTCTGTTGAGGTCCTGTTCTCCACAGCTCTGCTTAATGTCAGTGTGAGACCCCCCCCCCCCCCATCTGCACCTCATCTGCTTCTTATTCAAACTCTGAGTCTGTAGTCTTCATCACACGGTGCAGCGAGGGGAGATCTGTCTCGGGTTCAGGACTCGGGTTCAGGACTCGTGCCAGGACTCGGGTTCAGGACTCGGGTTCAGGACTCGTGCCAGGACTCGGGTCAGGACTCGGGTTCAGGACTCGGGTCAGGACTCGGGTTCAGGACTCGTGCCAGGACTCGGGTTCAGGACTCGGGTTCAGGATTCGGGTCAGGACTCGGGTTCAGGACTCGGGTCAGGACTCGTGCCAGGACTCGGGTTCAGGACTCGGGTTCAGGACTCGTGCCAGGACGTCCAGGACTCGGGTCAGGACTCGGGTTCAGGACTCGGGTCAGGACTCGTGTCAGGACTCGGGTCAGGACTCGTGTCAGGACTCGTGCCAGGACTCGGGTCAGGACTCGGGTCAGGACTCGTGTCAGGACTCGGGTTCAGGACTCGGGTCAGGACTCGTGTCAGGACTCGGGTTCAGGACTCGGGTCAGGACTCGTGTCAGGACTCGGGTCAGGACTCGGGTCAGGACTCGTGTCAGGACTCGGGTTCAGGACTCGGGTCAGGACTCGTGTCAGGACTCGTCCATCGTCCATTTGTTTTCTGTCCGTAGACCAGTTCAAGGATAAATGACCTTCAGCTGCTGGCTGTGTGTTACAGATTTACACATCATGTGATCATTACATGTTATCATCATGAAAACCCAGTGACACTAAAGGGTCGATTTCCTGTGACAACATCAGCTTAACTGTTTAAATACTTCTGTGTGGAATGTTAAAATAATTTCTCTTGTGTGTATCATAGATCTGCTGTACGTGTGTATGTGTGTGTGTGTGTGTGTGTGTGTGTGTGTGTGTGTGTGTGTGTGTGTGTGTGTGTGTGTGTGTGTGTGTGTGTGTGTGTGTGTGTGTGTGTGTGTGTGTGTGTGTGTGTGTGTGTGTGTGTGTGTGTGTGTGTGTGTGTGTGTGTGTGTGTGTGTGTTGTCCCAGGAGGCAGAGCGAGCAACTCAGGCCTTTTTTGGTCAGAGTTTCTAAATGCACAGTCATTAGCGAGGCGAGACGGAAACCAATCAGATGATAAGATCAGGTTGAGGTTGCAGGAAGCAGCTCACTCCAGATATTTCCACACACCCTGAAGGTCCTGAGGTCCGTTCACTGACCCTGGTTCAGCTGATCAGCTGACATGAGGCCGACGAGTCGCACAGTAACTCACTAATTGAGAAGAAACTCGCTCGGCCTGTTTCCTGTTTGTCACCTCGGAGCAGCTGAGCAGGTGTGACAGGGATTTCATAAAGTACACACACCAAATGTTGAGTCTGTTTAGTGACGTCCTATAAGCAGCAGACCACACACCCGCTCACCCACCGCGGCTGATAACCACCGGGGCTTTCCTGTTTATCTGGGCTCAGACTCAGACTCAGAGCAGAAGATGTAGTTTGTATAAACTCACACTAATGGTTCAGCACCAGAGGTTTAGAGCAACGCTCCCAGCTTCACACTGCATCTTACAGATTTAATACTATTAGTAGTATTTACAGTACTACTAGTAGTAACAGCAGTCTAAGTAAAGACAGAAGTATCAGTGAGTATATTAAATAATATTCTGATATTTACCAGATTAAAAAAGATACTGACATGTAAACATCATGTTCGGATTTAACCTGAATAAATTCAATAATCAGATTAAGGCCTGAGGAGTATTCTGACCTCAGCCTCATTATGGAACCTGGTTCTTCAGGTCCAGGGCAGTACTCAGAGTATCAGTGTCGAGCTGGTCAGAGTACTGACTGGAGAAGTACTAGAAGTTAGAGTAGTACTGACTTGAGAAGTACCAGTGATGTTTGATTGAAGGTTTGTGTGGTTGGTAATATCTTTGTTTTGTGATCCAGGATCTTCTGAGTCTCTGAGGCCCCCCCCCCCCCCGTGGTCCTGCTGAAGTGTCTTTGAGCCTGAACCAGGTAAGAACCCCCCCCCCCCCCCCCCCTTCATGGTTGACCCTGACCCGAGCTGCTTCCACACATGACCTGTGAACATCCTCAGAGTTCCTGTGTGACCCCTCAGTCTGTGAGGACGCTCTTTGACTCTGAAGCTTCTCACCTCAGTGGAGCTCAGGTTTCTCTTCTTCTTGTGCTTCAGTCACGTCTGTGATGGACTCACCTCCAGCATCGAGCTCTGTGGAGAGATGGCTGCTTTTAGAGCAGAAGTTCCTTTGGAGCTGAAGCTGGAGTCCTGCTCACCGACTCAATGAACCTCCTACTTTCTTCTGCTTTCATCAATGATGAGGAATTTCCTGCAGATTTAAATCTTCACTCCGTTGCGGTCGAGTGTTTTTTATTTTCACAGGAGATTTGAACAAGATGACAGACGAAGCCGCCGAATCACAAATGAGACGAAACAGAATAAGTCTTTCAATCTTTAAAAGCAAAAATAAATCATGTCAAAGAGACGATCTCTGACATTTAATCAGATCCGGACATTTTTTAATTAAACTTAACTTTAAATAAAACAAATAGAAGTGCACTTCACCTCGTAACCCATGGTGTCATCGTAGTGTTTTCTGAGGAGCATGAAAAACATAAAAATGCTAAATTGTCTCATTTAAAACCAGCTGAACTGATGGTGAACAGCTCTGGACGTGTTCCTCACGTGTTCCTCACATGTTCCTCACATGTTCTTGACGTGTTCCTCACATGTTCCTCACATGTTCTTGACATGTTCCTGACGTGTTCCTCACATGTTCCTGACGCGTTCCTCACGTGTTCCTCACATGTTCCTGACGTGTTCCTCACGTGTTCAGAATCAGAATCAGAAGTGTTCCTCACATGTTCCTGACACGTTCCTCATGTGTTCCTCACATGTTCCTGACGTGTTCCTCACGTGTTCAGAAACAGAAGTGTTCCTCACATGTTCCTGACGTGTTCCTCACGTGTTCCTCACATGTTCCTCACATGTTCTTGACGTGTTCCTCACATGTTCCTCACATGTTCTTGACGTGTTCCTGACGTGTTCCTCACATGTTCCTGACGCGTTCCTCACGTGTTCCTCACATGTTCCTCACATGTTCCTGACGTGTTCCTCACGTGTTCAGAATCAGAAGTGTTCCTCACATGTTCCTGACGCGTTCCTCATGTGTGCCTCACATGTTCCTGAGATGTTCCTCACGTGTTCAGAATCAGAAGTGTTCCTCACATGTTCCTGACGTGTTCCTCAAGTGTTCCTCACGTGTTCCTCACATGTTCCTCACATGTTCTTGACGTGTTCCTCACATGTTCCTCACATGTTCTTGACGTGTTCCTGACGTGTTCCTCACATGTTCCTGACTCGTTCCTCACGTGTTCCTCACATGTTCCTGACGTGTTCCTCACGTGTTCAGAATCAGAATCAGAAGTGTTCCTCACATGTTCCTGACACGTTCCTCATGTGTTCCTCACATGTTCCTGACGTGTTCCTCACGTGTTCAGAATCAGAAGTGTTCCTCACATGTTCCTCACGTGTTCCTCACGTGTTCCTCACGTGTTCCTCACGTGTTCCTCACATGTTCCTCACATGTTCTTGACGTGTTCCTCACATGTTCCTCACATGTTCTTGACGTGTTCCTGACGTGTTCCTCACATGTTCCTGACGCGTTCCTCACGTGTTCCTCACATGTTCCTCACATGTTCCTGACGTGTTCCTCACGTGTTCAGAATCAGAAGTGTTCCTCACATGTTCCTGACGCGTTCCTCATGTGTGCCTCACATGTTCCTGAGATGTTCCTCACGTGTTCAGAATCAGAAGTGTTCCTCACATGTTCCTGACGTGTTCCTCAAGTGTTCCTCACGTGTTCCTCACATGTTCCTCACATGTTCTTGACGTGTTCCTCACATGTTCCTCACATGTTCTTGACGTGTTCCTGACGTGTTCCTCACATGTTCCTGACTCGTTCCTCACGTGTTCCTCACATGTTCCTGACGTGTTCCTCACGTGTTCAGAATCAGAATCAGAAGTGTTCCTCACATGTTCCTGACGTGTTCCTCACGTGTTCAGAATCAGAAGTGTTCCTCACATGTTCCTGACGCGTTCCTCATGTGTGCCTCACATGTTCCTGAGATGTTCCTCACGTGTTCCTCATATGTTCCTGACGTGTTCCTGATGTAAACAGCAGGACAATGTCCTGAAGCTTCCCCTCATGCTCCTGAGATGAGGAACATGCACCTGTAGCGTCACAGAGCGTCTTTCCTCGGTGTCTTCGTCCAGACCTCCCTGCAGAAGCACAGTTTGAAAACCTCTAATGAGGTCATGTCTTCTCATGCTGCGACTCTGCCTTGAAGAATCAAACTGATCCTCTGGAGGTCTGGTCTGTCGCTGTGAACTGAAGTCCTGAATCTGAGACTGTCCCCGAGAGATTTTGTCTGAGTTGCGACTCCAACATTAGAACATGACTTATTGTGCGGAGGAACTCGCTGTGAACTCTGGGAAACCACGAGTGTTTTCAATCAGCAGAGGGTTGGTTGGTTTCCTCCAGAGTCTGAACAGGGGAACATGCTGATGCTCCACAGTTCCACTCATTCTGTGAGATGGGTTGATTTCCTCCAAGTTATCGTGCTGAACATTCACAGGATTTTCTTCTGCTCACAAATATCTGATCCTCCAGGAGTGTGAGGGAGTCATGGGCCAGATGGTCTCTGGTGTGAAGCCTGGAGCCTCGCGCTGCAGACTTCAGGGCCAGAGTTTAATCTGTCTTCTCTTCGCTGCTCCAAACACGACCTCCATACATTGAAATAACAAATTCCTCAGGTTTAGATTAGTCAGAGCTCAAACATCTGCCTTTCAAACACGGCAGTCACCAGCGGTTAATCACATGGAAGGAGGGAAGCTCCTCGGCCGGCTGTGTTTGGTGATGTTTAGCAGCTGGGGGCCTCATCCAGGGGCCTCATCCAGGGGCCTCATCCAGGGGCCCCTCTGGGGAGCCTGGGTGTCTCTGGTGTCTCACGTCACAGAATATACAGCTCAGGTGTGTGTGGGGGGGGGGGGGGGGGGGGGGGCACACATGAGCAGAGTTCAGACACTGGATAGATGATGATCTTTAACTGACCTCAGTGCTGTGATATAATGATGAACAATGAAATCTCATCTCCCTCATATGAGACATTATATTTACAATGCAGTCAAAACTGGCCAAAAGTATGTGGACACCTGAAAGTTGTCCAAAGAGCATCAAAGGATCTGTTTTCATTCACATGTGTTGAAAGTGTGACTGGACTGAACACTGTGCCTCAGGGCCGAGGCAGTGATGTGCTGCTAGGGTCACACCCACAGAATCTAGGAGTGAACATCATAAAGGAATCATATTCTAATCAGTGCTGTGACTGAAAAATGTGGTTTGTAACCTCAGAGATTATGAGTTGACTGTCCCTTCGGTCAGAAACGACTTGAATTGGGACATTTCTGCTTGAAACACAAGAGATTTATTTTATTTTGAAAAGAGCTGCAGCTGACATTGAACCAGAGAGTTTGACACTGAGCTGGAGTCTGCGCTGGATGGAATGAATTCATCAGACTTTTCCAGTTTGTAGCTGAACTCAGAGCGTGTGGTTCCCCCGGAGGTGTTTGGTGAAGCCGAGGTCAGGTTCTTCCACACCTCATCTCTCCTCCATGGAGCTCCGTGCACAAGCGTCTGTCTCACGCTGGAACAGGAAGGAGACAAAGTGTTGGACCAACTCCTCTATGGTGTCATTTTATTGTCAGCTAGAGGATTTAGATTTCCTTTGTGGAACTTCAGTGGATCTTTGACGTCTGTGTGTAACATGTTGATGAGAGTTTGAGTCTTCAGATCAGAACTCAGGTCGAGTCCTCAGAACGTTTTCCCTCTGGAGCGTAGTCGTAGCTCTCAGACGTGTGGAGCTGAGCAGGAGATGTGAAGCTCTCTGGTCAAACATCTGCTCTCAAGATGTGAGTCTAAGTGTCCAGATCGGAGATGTCTCCGCCTTGTCCCGGGTCACTCGTGATTGGGATGCAGGTGAGCCCTCGGGCAGATGGGCCTCTTGGTGGGTTAGTGAAGAAATGACGGTGCTGATGAAGAACGCTGTGGGAGCAGCTGTGAGCTTCAGTGTTGGTCCTTTAATAAGAGCTTTGACTTTCAGTTTCCACAAACTGGTTCCAGCTGAGCAGGTAAACCTGTAGAGCAGCAGTCTGAGACCCTGAGCCCAGAGACGTCCCCACAGTCCTCCTCCTCCTCCTCGTCCTCGTCCTCCTCCTCCTCGTCCTCCTCGTCCTCCTCGTCCTCCTCCTCCTCCTCCTCCTCGTCCTCGTCCTCCTCCTCGTCCTCCTCCTCCTCCCCTCCTCCTCCTCGTCCTCCTCGTCCTCCTCATCCTCGTCCTCCTCATCCTCGTCCTCCTCGTCCTCCTCCTCCTCCTCCTCTTCCTCCTCATCCTCGTCCTCCTCATCCTCGTCCTCGTCCTCCTCCTCGTCCTCCTCATCCTCGTCCTCCTCCTCCTCCTCGTCCTCCTCCTCCTCCTCCTCCTCCTCTTCCTCCTCCTCCTCGTCCTCCTCCTCGTCCTCCTCCTCCTCCCCTCCTCCTCCTCGTCCTCCTCCTCCCCCTCCTCCTCCTCGTCCTCCTCCTCCTCCTCCTCTTCCTCCTCATCCTCGTCCTCCTCATCCTCGTCCTCGTCCTCCTCCTCGTCCTCCTCATCCTCGTCCTCCTCCTCCTCCTCGTCCTCCTCCTCGTCCTCCTCCTCCTCCTCCCTCTCCTCCTTGTCCTCCCCTCCTCCCCCTCCTCCCCCTACTCCTTCTCCTCCTCCCCCTCCTCCTCCTCCTCCTCCTCCTCCTCCTCCTCCTCCCTCTCCTCCTTGTCCTCCCCTCCTCCCCCTCCTCGTCCTACTCCTCCTCCTCCTCCTCCTCCTCCTCCTCCTCATCCTCCTCCTCGTCCTCCTCCTCCTCCTCCTCCCTCTCCTCCTTGTCCTCCCCTCCTCCCCCTCCTCCCCCTCCTCCTCCCCTCCTCCTCCTCCTCCTCCTCCTCCTCCTCCTCCCCCTCCTCCTCCCTCTCCTCCTTGTCCCATCTGAGCTGTTATGTACTGCAGCCAGCCACCAGGGGGCGATTGAGACGAGCTGTCATGTCATTTGTCTCAACAGTCACATATAGTGTCCTCAACAAATGTCCAGTTATGAACAGATGTGAAAACAGACGCCTGTTTGTTGCTCATATTGTTAACCTGCAGTTTGGGGTTTGTCGACGTCCCAGTGGTAGAGCGGCGATACGAGTGGCCCGGCCTGTTTGATCCCTTCAGGCCTCAGCTCTCCGACGGATCTACAGTGTTTATCTAATATCCTGCCTGAAGGAAAGTTGGTCGCTGCACAGACATAATTCCAGTGGTTCCAGTTTCAGCAGCTCCAGAACTGAGCAGTGGCTCCAGTCCGGTTCCTTTTCCTTCTCATTTCTACCTCCAGAGGAAACACTCCTCCATCTTTACACACGGATCATCTGCGTTTATACAGATGGCTGCTGCAGATTTATATCGACCCTCAGACGACCTCCAGAGAAAATCTGGACCAAAGAAGAAATGCTTCGGGTTGTCCAGAACCTTCTGCTTTGTGCTATAGGCCTGATTTGAGTGTGAGCTGTAAACAACGAGGCCCCTCGGTTCCTCAACATCACACACTCCATCAGCTCCAGCAGAAAGCTCGGCTCCACCTCAGGCTACATAAATACGTCTGGAGGGAAGCGCGGAGGTTCATGTAAATAGACCTGGATGTGTAAACGATGCAGAGACCCTCGTCTGCATCGGCCTGTCGGTGGAGCGCGGTGATTAGCTGCACATGCTTCCCATCTGAGCCCCCCCGCCCTTCACCCGGGGCCTCGGCCATTTCCTTGATGATTACACACAGATTTAAAGATGTTTGGGGTTTTCAGG
Source organism: Pleuronectes platessa (assembly GCF_947347685.1). Taxonomy (NCBI): domain Eukaryota; kingdom Metazoa; phylum Chordata; class Actinopteri; order Pleuronectiformes; family Pleuronectidae; genus Pleuronectes; species Pleuronectes platessa. The sequence continues at coordinate 609,116 of NC_070635.1, forward strand.
CGCACATTACATAGCTGGAGGTTTAACAGCATGCTCACATTAAGTTCAAGATCTGGGGATTTTCACATCTACCGAGTGTGGGGGGGGGGGATGAATGCTTGAATCATATCACCGCCAAGCGTCTTTGGACTGAAGCAGCAGGAACATGGTGTGAAACCGAAAACTATTGAAAAACTCGATTCAGCCAAACTGCAGGAGGATGTGTCGGCCACAGTATATTATGTGTAATTCATATTAGTTAATGAAAATGCAGTCTGCTGTGTGACAGAGGAGGAGGAGGAGGAGGAGGAGGAGGAGGACAAAGCAATAGAAACACTAAAGAGAGTAGATGTGTATCTCAGTAGAATCAATACACTCATAGAAACCTTTGCAGTAAAGGTTGAAGACAGAAAACTCAACAGAATATCGACTTTATTTCTGAATCTTGATGCGTTGATCTTTGCAAACTGATAATTGGACACAGAAAATGGATGGTGACTTAATGTCTGATAGCAGATGTTTGCACACCAAGTCGATTGTTGTCTGGAATGGCTTTGAAAGGAAATACAACCTCATGTGGAGTCAATCACTTTACAGAGTTTATTGGCTTGTTTGTGCTGCTCGGGATCAGCTGGATCACAGAACATGTATTTAACGTCTCCTTTGATTTGTGTAGTTTAAGTTCATGTCCCACCTGCTAACATGGAGGAGCAGTGGTTGCATCCGTGAGAAGGGACAGTGACCTGGTCCCTCATCTGAGATGTGGCAGGACGGGACAGGAAGTGGCACCATCTGGCAGTAAGACCCAGCCAGATGGGGCCGCCTCTAATCCTCCTGTCCGGTGGTTTGAATTCAACTGGCTGCCGGCGCTGCAGGCCTCACTGTGTGACACGGTACACAACTATTTGTTTGTCACATCTCATCTCTGCAGGATCAAGACTTTAATGAGTGAGTTTGAGTCTGCAGGAAGAAGGAGGCAGAGTGTGTGGGAGGATCTGAGGAAACAGGATTGAATGAAACTCCCTGTTCTGTATAAATCGTTTCTCTGCACTCAGGACGCTCAGGGAAACTTTACTCTTTAACACTTGTAAAGCTGGAGCCGGGTGAAGACTCTCCACTGAGACAGTCCTCCTCACATCTTCAGCATCTCCTCGTGGACTTGATGCAGAGTTTGAAAGAGATGGAACTCAGGTCCTTTTGGACGTAGTCTGTGAGATGCTTTCAGCCGTCAGGGTTTGTGTTGTGTTCCCAGGTGGTCACATGATCACACGTAGCATGTCCATGTTAGCACAGCCGCTCTGCAGCTGTCCTCATACTGCTCTCATCTTATTCATGAGGAGACGATTCTGAGGAAATTAACTCGGCCAATATGAACATTTCCATTCCTCCGGTCGGGCGGTGTGGAGCCAGCCTATCAGGCCTCGTCTGCACAGGTGCAGATGTGGGAACATCTGGCTAATGACTCTCAGTAGAGCTCAACACTCATAGATAGAAGTGCTATAAATATGAGGACTCACTCTTTGTCCCAGAGTTCTTTATTTGTCCATGTCTCTTCCTCCAACCAACTTTACTGGAAACATGTTCAGTGCTTAATTCTGCTGAAAAATAACTCCGGCCCAGTTTCCTCCCATCGGCGGATCCAGACACTGAAAGTCCAAATCATCTTCAACTGCTAATGAAGGAGAAGCCGTGAGGAGCTAGGGAAGGATTTAGGAAAGGAGAACCATGCTGAGGAGAAAATCCGACTTTATTCATTTGACTTTATTGAAATAGCAGATATGCACAAACTGTAAAGTACCTTTTATACAGAGGGAATATTTGACCCTCAGTTACTCAGAGAAAGAAACAATAAAATACATTTCATTTGAACAATGATGAACTACTTAATTCAATTTTATCTGTATAGCGCCAAATAAAAAAATAAATATCTCGTGGCTCTTGACAAAGAAGGTTAAGACGTTAAAATTGATGGAGAAAGCAGCAGATGAGCAGCTGCATAAGTTCAGTGTGTTGTTGGTCAATGTGAGATCAGGAGCTCAGACGATCATGTGACGACTCACATCAGCTCTGTGTCACCACAATAAAACACACTACCTATATTATTTTTATGTCTGATTCAGTTTTTTTATCCTCAGTTTTTAACTGTTTGGTTTTTCTCCAATTTGTTATTTCAGTGGGTCAATAAAAGTTGTTTCTAGAGTCCGGCATAACAATTCTATATTGAGGGTAATTCTGTGTGGAGGTTTCTCTTTACCAGGTAGACGTGACCAGGAGGCTCCGCCCTGTGGGATCCCAGGCTCAGAGAAAAACTTTGATTTGAGAGAGAACAGCTGTTGCCTCTGTTAATCTGTCATATCTTCCATAACGAGAAATACCTGAACTATCATCAGATTCGTGGACTAGTTATAAAGCATAAAGGTTATTTGCCTGTTGGTAACACTCGCGGACGAACACAGTTTTATAGTCGAGTTGTTAATCGTTTGCCTGAATTGATTTATTTTCTGTTGTGATTCACGTTGGATTGGTTATTGACTCACTTCATGATTTAGTATCTATATATTCCCAATGCTGCGGTTATGGTTTTATGTCACTCAGAGCAGATGAGCTCATCCTTTCAGTAATTATGCTGTTACTGCCGAACACGCCCACTTCACACGCTCCTCACATGTCGCCAGGCTCTCAGGTCAGGACTTTGGAAACCACGGACGCTTCTGATCCCAGGAAGAACGAGAGACTCTCTCTTATCCTCAGAGGGAGGACGAACCTAACGCTGGACAAAGACACAATAAAACAAACACACAACCAAAGAGAGAGTGAAGACATCCATCCCAGAAAATAGCTTTTACAAAGGTTCCAGAGTTGAATCTTCAAATCTAGAATCAGCTGGTTTGGATTAAACTCTTCTCCTTCGGTCAGCCGGTGTGCTGCTACGTTCCTCTCCTCCAGGCTGAGGCCACAGGAACCTGAACATCCATGTTGCTGTGAGGTTCTCCTGCGACTTCCATGACCGATGTGTTTGACATCGTGAATCCACCCTGTGAACTCTTCTGCCTCCACCAGCCGCTGTGTGTTTCTCACTGTTAACTCATTTCTTTGGCAGTTTTGTGTAAATTCCTCTTTTAATGGTGTTTTTCCTCAAATGCCAACAGTTGGAACCTGTTTGTTGTGCCCCACAGTTTTAGAGGTTTTATGTAACACACGGTCATGGGGGGTGAGCGCCTTCCAGATGGGAAACAGATTGGTTCCCTTGTTCCATTGACTGATGGTGGTCTTTGTCTTTGTGCTCTAGGAAGAGAGAAACCCGAGAGCCAATCAGTCAACATGGAGGGGAGGCGTGTCCTCCTGGGCCTGGTCCTAGCAGCGTGTTTCTGTGGCAGCTCTGCTCAGAGGACAGGTGGGTGTGATTATGCAGCTATGACTTCACTTCCTGCAGCATACGTGCCTGTGCGTTGAAATCACATCAGCCCACAACATCTGCACATCACTTTCCACAGACATGCATGTAGATGCCCACAGCACATACTTTCATGTTGGTTATAAACATACAAGCTCCGTTACTAACCCTGCACAGGAATGTTTTCTCTGCTGAGCACATGGATATGATGCATTAACTGTTTCACCAAAGCACAAATCATGGGTCTGATGATCAGACGCTGCATAAAAAACCTTTATAGTTCTCTTACAAGCTCCTCAAACCGAATTATGTCCTGGAATTGAGTTGTTTTACTTAAAGTAATGCTCTAATTGTATTTTCAGTAGCAGGGGCTCGCTGTCTGAGGGTTGGGGTTCGACTAGCTTCTCTGTCACAGAGGATGGCAGCTCCAGTCAGCTTGGATCCAGATCAACTGAATAGAAATGAGGTTCAGGAGAATTGTACTTTTTGTTTTACTTCTAAGTCCAGGAGAACCTCAGCTGCTGTCCTCTGCAAACAGAGAACCCTGATGAGAGGAAGATAAAAAGCTACAGTAGATTAGTTCTGTGAATTAATTCAATATTTCTCGACCTTTGGAACAATTTGCTTTCAACGACGACAGCTGCTACGTGTGGATTACACCTCATTTGATTTATCTGAACCAGAACTGAGTCCGTTAATCAATCAACTTAAATTCGTCCAAAAGTATTCAGGTAAAGGAAAACATCTTAGAAAACGATTCAGGTGAAATGAATATTTATGCAGCCATGCTCGTGAATAATAGCTGTGTAGAAGATGAGGTGATGAACTGATGCTGGACACTTGAAAGGCTATAGGAACGTTAGGGGGGGGGGGGGGGGGGGGGTCATGTTTCCTATCAAGGCTTTCTTAAAGAAATGAACACCAGCAACTTTCTTATTTCACTTTCCTCACGCTTCTGCTCCCAGCTGAAGGTAAGTCCTCTCAGTGCGAACCCCTGTCCAGAATCCACCCACAGCCTGAACCCTGCAGCTCCTCACTCGGCCACTGGCTTCCACAGCTGGGCAGCGACTATCTGTAAATCACGCCTCACCTCTGGCACGCTTGTTAGGTAGAGCTTCCCTTGTAGCACCCTCTGACTTCTTAACTCCACGCCCTGATTCTCCTTGACTTGACCAACTTCCCCCTCAGTCTGCACGCAAGAGGCTGTAGCTGACATCATCTTCATGGTCGACGGGTCGTGGAGCATCGGAACCCTGAACTTCGAGCAGATCCGTCAGTTTCTGTTCACGCTGGTCGACAGCTTCGACGTGGGGCCGGACCACGTTCGCATCGGCTTGGTCCAGTACAGCACAACGCCACGCACCGAGTTCCTGCTCAACTCCTATCAGAACAAGGACGACATACTCGAGTACATCAGCAAATTACCTTACATGGGGGGCGGCACCCAGACAGGGCAGGGCCTGGACTTCATGATGAGAGAGCACTTCACGGACAAAGCTGGGAGCCGGGCGAACCAGAAGGTGCCGCAGATCGCTGTGGTGATCACTGATGGCAAATCACAAGACAACGTGGAGTCCCACGCCCAAGATCTGAAGCGCAAGGGAATTGTTTTATATGCGATCGGTATCAAAGAAGCAGACGAAGAGCAGCTGAAGGAGATAGCGAGTGAGCCGCACAGCCAGCACGTCTACAGCGTGTCGGACTTCACTGCTCTGCAGGAGATTTCTCAGAGCATTGTCCAGACGCTGTGCACGACCGTGGAAGAAGCCAAACGACAGCTCCTGCAGTTGTCTGAAGGTAAAACCCGTCGCAGCGACCTGCAGGCGGCGATGTGCTGATTTGAGTTTTTGTTTTTAAGCAGATGTCAGAGCATTTACTCTGCCTCGATAATTTAAATGGTGGAGGAAATAAAACGAAAACCAAGGATTTGAATATTGACAGAACACAATCTAGCAGCTTTGCTGGAGCTTCCAATCATATCATGTAGTCCCTGAGTCTGGACCATTACTTAATTCAATGTTCAATACTTCGTTATTGTTGCTTTTATGGTTTTCACTGATGCAGTCAACAAGGTGTTCATTCCTCTACTTTGTGTGTTTTCCCTGCATTTATAATATTCGAAGGTGCTTTTGTTATTTTGTCCATAATCCTACACACAACTGATCCATTCTTATTTAGAGCTGATCCTCCAACCAGTTGACTCACAGGTGCATTAACATCGTCTTTCCAGTGAAGGTTTGTAGTGACATAGACTTACAGGACATCTTCTAATGTCCCAGGCACACAGACACGTTCCTGACCTTGTTGCTCCATGTTCTAACTTTCTTCTTCCTCCTGTGCAGACTGTGTCAAAGCTACTGTGGCCGACATCGTCTTCCTCGTCGACGGATCCTCCAGCATCGGCAAAACTCAATTTAAGGAAGCTCAGCGGTTTCTTCACAGTGTTGTTGAAGGCCTGGACATTGGCCCTGACAAAGTTCGGGTTGGCTTGGCACAGTACAATGAAGAACAGCACCCGGAGTTCTTGCTGAAGGATCACAAGGACAAGCAATCCCTGCTTGAGGCAATAGACTCATTTCCCTACCGAGAAGGCAGCACTTACACCGGGAAGGCCATCGACTTCCTCCGGGAGACGTACTTCACACGAGAGGCCGGGAGACAAGCCGACCAACGAGTGCCTCGGATCGCTGTGATCATAACAGATGGCGACTCCTCAGATGATGTGAAAGCTCCGGCAAAGAAGCTGCGGGATGAAGGAGTTATTGTGTTTGCCATCGGGGTGGGACAGGCCAACCTAGAGGAGCTTGGGTCCATCGCCAGCAGACCTCTAGAACGCTTCCGACTCACCATCGATAGTTACGAAGTTCTCAAGACGCACAGAGAGGGACTACTGCGAACTGTTTGTGTCTCCATGGAGGATCAGAGACAAGGTGAGGCAAAGAACTATGAGACACATCTTCAGCAGTAATGTAAAGACTTTAAGAACAACTACACACCAGCTGAATTAGCTGGTGTGTAGTTCTTACTGGAGGTGGTGTAAGGACACCATCACTGGGCTCATCAACATGTGTTGTCTCAGATACTTCAGTCAGGATACTTACATGATGATGTGTGAAATCAGTGGAGCGGGTTAGGGTCTGTCCAGTAATTGTGTTAATATAATGAAGATCTGACTGCTTGTTTTATCTCAAGCTACCAAATGACAAGGAATTAGATAGAAATGTGTTTTTCCTGTGAGCCTGCAGATGGTTCTGTAGTGATTCATGTTTCACTCTCTGGTTCCAGTGATGTGAGAGGTTAGCCAGCAATAATGCAGAGTTGGCCAAAATATGCAGCATTAAGAGTGAGAGAGGTTGTTTTTGGAAATGGAGACAAATGGTATTGAACTTGCTGTTAATGAAAAGCGTGGGAACAGAAAGGATTGATCCCCGTGCTACATCCACAGTTTTAATCCAGTGAAAGAAAACTACCTGATTCTGAGAAAATGTTGGTTTATTTTCTAAAACACAAAAGTCAGTTTTGTTTAGTTTGTTAATTTGAAGTTCACCAGCCTTTGTGACTTTTAACAAAAAGTATATTTCTCTCACCGATAACTGCTGGAGGTCATCCATTAGAGTTCGTGAAATTATAAGAACATTGGAACGTCTCCTTATTTTCAGGCATAAATGATGAGTTTATTTAAGATTCCGTAGGATTGTGAAGTATTGTGTTGTATTAAGAGATACTGAAGTTTATCATTTCTAAAAGCTTGTATTTTTCTCATGACTGTCTCTGTTGGTTTGTTTCCTTTCAGCTTTGGCAGAAAGGTTTTCAGACATTTTCTTCCTGGTGGACAGCGGCGTGAGTGGACCAGAGTTCCAGCAGGTCAGGACCAACCTCATCAAACTGGTCACTCAATTTAACGTAGGAGCATCTTCCCACCGTATTGGCTTGGCTCAGTATGCTGAAAATACCTCGGTACAATTTCATCTCAACAAGTTCCAAACCAGAAGGGAGACCCTGGACGCTGTTCGGAGTTTCCGGAAGAATCCAGTGAAGCCGAACACGCCGCGTAACCTGGGCGGCGCCCTGCAGTTCGCAAGCAAACACTTTTTCACCCATGAAAGCGGAGGCCGTGCAGACCAGGGGTACCGACAGTTTCTGGTTGTCCTGAGTGGGAAGGATTCAGATGATCCTGTGTATAAGGGCTCTCGTGAAATCAAAGCAGAAGGAGTTACTGTGATCGGGGTGAACCTCAAAGCATCCTCAGACATGGGTTTCATATCCACGGCATCTTATGCCTACGATTCTATCGCCGATGCTGTTTCTGTACTGAAAACTCTTTCTGAAATACAGTACCAGGAAGCAGCTACTACTGAAGGTGAGTGGCTCTTATATTTAAAATCAATCACTTAGTTTTTTTACAACATTATGTTCTGTCACTCACTTTTGAATCTTGCCTTTGGAAAAGTCTCAGATACGAAGGTTGTTACTTACTCATGAATAAGTTTGATTCATATGTGCGACTGTAGCTCAACCTGATGAATCACAAGATCCAACGTGGACCTGAGATCTGAAATCATCCTATTCATGTTTTGCTGCAAAAGCTCACACAGTAACTTCTGGGTTAGCATCTCAGGACCATATCTCCAATGTATTATCTGCAACTCTTTCATCTACTGCTGGAAACCAGCGTGAACAACCTGCCTGAGGCATCAAGCGTCTTCTGTTCGCCTGGTGCTAGAACCAACATCCCTCAGACTCGCTCCTGTTGATCACTTTCAAGTCAAAGTTTATAAATCAAACAAATCTGCCATGCAAATCTTTGTTCAGCGTAAAGTTTTAAGGTGTTTAAGTCCGTCCGATGATTTTGGGCTGAAATTTTGTCGTCTCACTGGAAATACTTAAAATCTATTTAACAAATGTCTCATAGCTTGAATACTGTCCTGAAAGCTGCCGGACGACAGTACATGTTACTGTTTGTAGAACAGTATTTCATATTTGATGAATATTAATTGTTGAGTGGCTCACAAATGAATTGTCATTGATTACTGAATGGTCGTTCACTCTGTTCACAGATTGCCAAGCAGCCACATTGGCTGACATCGTGTTCATTGTTGATGATTCCTCAAACATTGGACCTGACAACTTCAGACGTGTGCGTGACTTCCTGCACTCGACCGTGAGCGGCTTTGACGTCGCTCCAGACAAAGTCCGAGTCGGCATCGTGATGAACAGCGACGTGCCCAGCGCACAGGTCTACCTGAACACCTTCGATACCAGGAAGGACCTGCTGAACTTCATCAGGATTCTTCCTTACCATGAAGGGGACACTCACACTGGAGCGGCACTGAATTTCACCCGAGAGAATCTTTTCATCAAGGCAAACGGAGGCCGGCGGCAGAGGGGCGTTCGGCGGGTGGCGGTCGTGATCACGCTCGCTGACTCCAAGGACGATGTGAGCAGAGCAGCAGCTCTACTCCGTCGGGATGACGTCACTGTTTACTCTGTTGGAGTTCAGAATGCCAACGAGAGCCAGCTGGTAGAGATGGCGTCTCATCCCGCCTCCAAGCATATTTTTACCGTGGACAGTTTTGCCAAACTGAAATCTCAAGAGCAGAACCTGCAGAAATTCCTTTGCTTAAACATTCTGCATGAATCGTTCTCAGTCGAGACGAGAAGAACCGGAATCAAACAAGGTCTGTCTGCACCAGTGTGTTTTCAATAGTTCACTTTGTTTACTTGAAAATCAACAGTATATACAAATGTAAATCAATTGTTAGTCTCATTAAAGCATCCAAGATTAACATTACATTAATATAAAGGGATTATCTACTGGATGCATTTGGAAAAGAACTCACACTATGTTGCTTTTCCTTTCCAGGGTGCGTTCAAACAGATGAAGCAGATATCTTCTTCCTGATTGATCACTCAGGAAGTATTTACCCCTCAGACTTCAGTGACATGAAGAAGTTCATCATAGAGTTTCTCAACACATTCCGCATTGGCAAAGATCATGTGCGTGTTGGAGTTGTAAAATATGCAGATTCACCAGAGTTAGAATTTGATCTGGATAAATACGAGGATGCCATGAAATTGGAGAAAGCGGTGGAGGAAATAAAACAAGTAGGAGGCGGGACAGAGACAGGAAAAGCATTGAAATTCATGAGCCCACTTTTTGAAAAAGCGTCTCGCTCCCGAGGACACAAAGCCCAGGAGTACCTGGTGGTCATCACTGATGGAAAATCTGCTGATGACGTAAAGGTTCCTGCAGAAAAGCTGAAGGCTCAGGGCGTCATCATCTATGCCATCGGGGTGAAGAAGGCAAATGAAACGGAGCTGCTTCAGATTGCCAGTGACCGACAGAAGAAGTTCTTTGTTAAAAACTTTGAAGCCCTAAAGCTAATCAAGGATGACATCATCACAGACATATGTTCTACAGAAGGTGAGGAACCATGTAGAGTTTAAAATACAAGAGCGACACACTCCAGCAACATCTGCTCACCTGCCTCTACCTGCAGAACTTATGCTCTTTACTCATTTGTTCTCCAGATCAGCTCAAATCAGTGACTCTAATCTGACTCCTCCCTCTCTCTCTATTCAATGAGTGTCACATTCGTAGTAAAGTAAATGATGTGGCTGGTGTGTGTTGCTCTTTAATTATTCCTGAAAGGATTCTGTTATTACGTTTCCATTTTAGCTTCCATGAGACCCTTGAAAATAGCAAAATAAGAAGACCACACTAACATGTCTGTGTCCTCTGTCCACAGTTTGCAAAGACAGACCAAGCGACCTCATCTTTTTGATTGACAGCTCATGGAGCATCAATGAACTAGACTTTGTTAAAATGAAGGAATTCATGAAGTCTGTCATCAACAAGACCGCCGTCGGGCAGAATGATGTGCATGTCGGTGTCATGCAGTTCAGCTCAACTCCACAACTTGAGTTCCAGCTCAACAAATTCTTCACCAAAGAGGACATGTCCAAAGAAATTGATAATATGGTTCAGATGAAAAAACGCACCCACACGGGTGAAGCCATCACAGTCGTGTCGCAGTATTTCGATGTAAGCAGTGGAGGGCGTCCCGACTTGAGGCAGACGCTGGTGGTGGTAACAGATGGTGAAGCCCAAGATGGTGTCAAAGGACCCGCGGAGGCTCTGAGAGCCAAGGGAGTGGTGATCTACGCCATTGGAGTTATGGAAGCTAACACCACCCAACTGCTGGAGATCAGCGGGTCGCCAGAGAAGATGTATGCTCAGCGGAACTTTGACGCCTTGAAGGACTTGGAGAACCAGCTGGTTTTGGAGATGTGTGAACCAGAGAGAGGTGAGAGTAAGACTTTGTAGGCCCTCTCAGGGAGGCTGTCTTCGGGGTTGCCTACACAATATTAGCACTGTCACCTCACAGCAAGAAGGTTCTTATTTTGAACAAGTACTCCAGCTTCTTCCCGTAGTCCAGAGACCTGCAGCTTGGGGTTAGGTTAGTTGGAGACTTTAATGTGGTTTGGATTTTGAACATGGGGGGTTGTTTGTCGTTATGTGGCGGGTTAGGGTCAGCCCTCATGCCCTCGTCAAACAATAAGAATGATGGATGGATGGAAAGTCCAGAAACTTAAAGTCATTAGAAGTTTTGGCTTTAGCTCAGACCAACAGGTTCCTCTCCTGTGAACCAAGCCCCGGTGACTCTGGGATCGAGAGTTAGCAGTTTGCTAGCTAACAACACAGAACATTCAAACAAGATAGCATTCTATTTTTTGGACTGGGGGTAAGATGGTAAACAACTTTAGGAAGTGCTCTCTTAATTTTTTTTTTTTTAAGATTATTTTTTGGCATTTTATGCTTTTATTGATAGTTTTAGAGACAGAGTTGAAATGGGGCAGAGAGGGGAGTGACATGCAGAGAACGACCGCGGGCTGGAATCGAACCCGGGTCCGCTGCTGGCCGAGGCCCATGGGGGGGACGCCCTACCAACCGAGCTAAGGGCGCCCCCAGGAAGTGCTCTCTTAATTTACTGATTTATTATAATGTAAATGCATTTATTGTTTCATTGTTTTTCCTCTGACTCCAGTAACTCGTTGTTGTGTTTCCAGATTGTAAGAAGACATCACAGGCTGATATTATTTTCCTGGTGGATGGTTCCAGAAGCATCTACCCGCCTGACTTTGAAACCATGCAGAGGTTTATGCAGTCAGTGGTGAATCTAACCACAGTTGGTAAAGACCTGACTCGCTTCGGGGTCATTATGTTCTCCAACGACCCCGAATCCATTTTTACTCTGAAACAGTACAGCTCCAAGCAAGAGGTTCGTAAGGCGATCTCAGCCCTGACTCGCCCGGACGGAGAGACCTACACTGGAAAAGCCTTAGCATATTCATTACCGTTCTTTGAAGCTGTTAATGGAGGTCGAGCCGCACTCCGGGTGCCTCAGATTCTAATGGTGATCACAGATGGCGAGGCTACTGACCCTGCAAATCTGGCTGCACCATCCGAGGCACTGCGAGAGAAAGGAATCCGCATCTTCAGTGTCGGAGTTGGAAAAGCGAACGTGACTGAGCTAGAGATCATGGCTGGTGACAAATCCAGAGTTTTCTATGTGGACAAATTCGAGGCCTTGGAAACTCTGTACAAGAATATTTCTGGAGTTCTCTGCGTTGACACCAAGCCAGGTAAGAGGTAGAAGTGGTGCCTTGGTGCACAGTAAATATTGAAAGTTAACCAAGTCTCTTAAACTCAGTTATAAATTGACATTTCAGAGAATTAACCCAAGCCACTCAAAGAGCAGCTCCTCAGTTAATCCACTCAGAATGTATCTAGACAGCAGCATGAAGTGCACTCTTATCAGTACTGTGGACATTTCTCTCTTTTCTTTTGCAGTTTGTGAAAAGCAGCAGGCCGACCTGGTCTTCGTACTCGATCAGTCTGAATCCATCTTGGAGGACGAATACTCCCTCTTGAAGAATTTCACAGCTGAGATAGTGAAGAGCTTCAACGTCAGTAAAGATTTGGTGCACGTTGGACTAGGACGGTTCAACCACGAATTTACGCATGAGTTTTACCTCAACGATTTCTACTCGGAACAAGCAGTGACCAGGCACATCATGGAAATGAAGCAGATCAAGGGAGGAACTAAGATTGGAATGGCCTTGAAGTCCAGCAAGGAATATTTTAAGGCCTCACGGGGAAGCCGTGTATCTGAAGGGATCTCCCAGAATCTGGTGCTGATCACAGATGGCGATTCACAGGATTCGGTGGCAGAAGCAGCCGAGGAGCTCCGGGTTCTGGGGATTGAGGTCTTCGTCATCGGCATCGGAAAGATCAATCACCAGCAGCTCCTGAGTATAACTGACTCAAAGAAGGTCTTTATTGTGGAGAACTTCAATAGCTTGGAAAAGATCAAGCAAAAGGTGACGGAGCGCATCTGCGAACCCACAATTCAAGAACCTGAAGGTAAAGTGTGACTCAGTCAATGTGTCTTTCTTCCGTATGTCTACGACCCTCCAAGCTGAAGACATTTGTCCCTTTCTCTTCAGGCTGCACCATCGATGTCGCCATGGGATTTGATATTTCTAGAAACAGAAATCCTGGGGACACGCTGATCAGCGGCCACCCCAAGCTCGAGAAGTTCTTACCAGTCATCGCCACTTACGTTTCCTCAGTAAAAGACATCTGCTGCGTCAACCCCTCAACTGTTAGGACCAGCATCGGCTTCCGGTTGGTGAGTCCGGATGGACGCACCCTGGACGACACCGGCTTCGAGCTCCACAGTCAAGACGTAGTGGACAAAGTCAAGAGCCTGACGTTTGCCGAACCAACTAAATTCAACACTGCCCTCCTGAAATCCTTCAAGGAGAAGTTCCAGGGGTCCAATGCTGGAGTGAAGGTGAGTCTCAAAAAGCACTGGGACATTTTGACATCCCTGTCGAACACATTATCTTGGAACTTGGAGTTCCTGTGCTCACATGGAGCTGCGCCGCACTGGCCTGAGTCTGTTCAGTTAGCATTTGTGGTTTCAGAACATATCTTAAGATAAAAACTATAGACTGTCAATAAAGACGGACGATGTGACAGCTCACCCAACCTGCTTCCGCCATGTAAGTGCATAAGACCGAACCCTGTTTATATAAATGGAGACTCCACTTCTCACCTGATATAAAACCTCAGTAAAGGAGATTTTCTGTGATAAAAACAAAGTCTGACGCTGATCAGGAGAAAGTCTAGTTTGTGACTGGTTCAGATGTTCTTCACGTCCTGTTTCCTGCTGCAGTGAACAGAACACAGCTCAGTCAGATGGTGAAATATCCACAGAGATTTCATTTGCCTGCAATAAATCAGATTTCTAAGTTAAGAAAATGACTCTTAATGGATTTTCAAGTATTTCCATGTGGCTGTGGAAACTCTCAATGCGTCTTTCTTCGGTGTCAAACCACAAATCTGGCACCGATGTAGGATTAATGAAATCACATGACTGTTCACCAAGTGCCAGCTGAGGAGCAGAAGAAGAAGAAAACCTGAAGCTCTGACTTTCGTTTGTCACAGAATCAACAGGTTTTATCCTGAGATCCAGTAAAGTCGATATATTTAGACTTTATACTATTTACGTGAGTTGAGGGATTATTGAACGTTAACATTATATAACAGTGTCACAACCATTTGAAGAACCTAAGCTGATGAGACAGTAGAGATAACAGCAGAGTGTCATGTGACCTTCCTCCTCAGGTGCTGGTGATCTTCTCAGACGGACTTGATGAAGACGTGATGACGCTGAAGAAAGAAGCCGAGCAGCTGAGACTGTCTGGTAGAAACCCAAACAGGACTTTGATTCAGCAGAGCCGTTAGAAACGTTATTTAATTATCATTCATGCCATCGACGTCTTCCTCTGCGTTTGTTTGTCGGCAGGCGTCAACGCCCTGCTGACCGTGGCCCTGGAGGGAGCCGGGGACTCCGCCCAGCTGCAGAAGGTGGAGTTCGGGCGAGGCTTCGGTTACAAGCTCCCGCTGAGCATCGGCATGTCGAGTGTGGGCAGCAGCGTCCTCAAGCAGATTGTAAGTGAAGGCAGAGATCAACTTCCTGTTTGTGTTATTCAAGAGAATCAACACTTTATTCTATAATAATAACTTGAAATACAAGAAGATTTATTTTCCGAGTTGAATGAGATAAAGTTTCACCGGAGAGCAGAGCACTTCCTGTGAACAGGAGCTTTGAGTACGGATTCACCAAACTGAAAACCCTGTTGTCTCGTGTCCAACGTGTCCTCTCTGCAGGACACCGTGTCCAACAAGGAGTGCTGCGGCCTCTTGTGCAAATGTTCGGGAAATGAAGGCATCCGTGGCTCGTGGGGGCCCCCGGGGTCAAAGGTGACCAGAATATACAAACCTTTCAAGTTTAAACATGATGTCTAAACAATGTGTCCCGGTTCAACAGTAACGCTCCACATGGCTTTGGTTCCCAGCATTCCAAGGTCAATGTTAAATTTATACTTCCACAGAGGTCAAAGTGTCGGAGCTGGAGCAAGTCCTCAGGTCACTTAGTGCGAAAAGTGGAGTAAGGTCAGAATCTGTGATGAACGTCAATAGAATTATAAAATCTCATATTTCATTAATGACTTTACATTCGAGAAATGACAGCAACGAAAAAACAGCAGCAGAGAAAAAGTTGCGTTCAGATAAACCTGCACTGTTCTTTGTAATGTTGTTATTTTGTATGTTTAACTTTGCAGCCATTAGATAAATGCAGAGGTCGTATAAAGTTATAAAGTACAAGAACCTGAACCTTGTACACAAACAGTAAACAACAGCAGAATCTGAAACTCGTCACACATTCATTTTCCTGATGTGAACAGTTTCCTCGAGTGACGAGAGAAATGATCCCTGATGTGAAACGATGGCTTCGTGTTTCTCCTCATTTAAAATCACAGATTATTCCAGTTTCCTCCTCAGAGTCTGAACGTGTCTGTGTCTTTCCCAGGGTGCCTCTGGACAGAAGGGTTATCTGGGCTTCCCGGGAGAAGAGGGCGGCGCTGTGAGTGACTCTTTCATCATCAACTTCACATCTGACCAGACAAAGACTAAACCGGATCCTTATTGAGTGGAAATAACTGTAGATCAACATTTGAATGAAACAGGAGCAGATCAGAAGAAAGGTTCTGATGTTCTGTGTCCTCAGCGGTCGAGTTGTTCTCAGTCGTGTTCTCACTGTTTATAATGTCTCATTTGTCTGGGACAGGGCGAGCGGGGGCGTCCCGGGCCGAGCGGACCCCAGGGCCTGGAGGGATGCTCTGGGCTCAGAGGACCAAAGGTACAGAGCAGCTGAGTCAGAATCACTGAACTCTCGTGTCAGATCACAGATTATCATTGTGTTCCAGATGTTGTCTGTTGTCTGACTCGTGCGGTTTGTTTCCTCAGGGCTTCCGAGGCATCCGGGGGAACAGGGTGAGTGAACGAGGGAGGAGGAGGCGATGTGACGTGTCCTCAGGAATGTTTGGATAAACAGTAAAGATAGGAGACAGAGAAAAAACATCTCTGACGCTCAAGTCTCCTTCAACGTTACAGGGGGAAGACGGCGAGGACGGGCTGGACGGAGTCAACGGAGAACAGGTACCAACCGCAGCAGACACACAATCATCCAGTCTATACGTTTCTCCAGAATCCTCCAGTCTCTACGTTTCTCCAGAATCATCCAGTCTCTACGTTTCTCCAGAATCATCCAGTCTCTACGTTTCTCCAGACTGAAGCGCAGCTGAATCTTCTAGTTTCCCCTCAAACATGAAGTGAAGCAATCAGACGATCAGAGGCTGATTGCTTCACTGATTAATCCGATCTGTGGACACGACTCTTGTCTCTGTTTTGGTTTCCTCGACACAGGAAATGAGCGATAGCTGTGAATCTCTGGCTCCAGCTTCCTGAGCAGTTTCCTCTGGTTTGTGTTTCAGGGAGTGACGGGAAACAGCGGAGGCCTGGGAGACAGAGGACATCTAGGAAACCCAGTAAACCTTATTATTATTATCATTACTGTCTGATTATGCTCTTTATATTTAAAACTCTCTATCACATTTGTTTATTTTTTTAATGAACAACAGAATGATAATTTTACAACGTTGCAAAAACATTTATAATTGTTTTGTTCCATGATATTTTATTTAGATGTTTTTTAATGTAAATGGAAACTTTTTACGAACTTAAATAGTTATCTCAACAATGGTCATTTATAGATTTAATTATTGATAGAAAGTTATTGTTTGATTTAATTTTCTTTTGTCATTGATTAACATTTGCAACATTTAACAAATGTTCACTCACAAAGACTCTTCATATTTAAATGTTATATTTATCACATTATAATTGTATGAGTTATTTTTACTGTGGATACATTTCACAAATTGTTTCAATCACTTAAACTGAAAGTTAGATTTCCACAAAGCGTCACACGCAAGAGCGGACGTGGTCACTTGACGCCCTGGGGGGGGGAATTCAATCTGTAGTACAAAGCGTTTCTCTGGAATCGGTGGAATCCCCCCCCAGCTGTGATGTCATCACGATGGACGAGTGGCGCTCTGAGGCGTTGACCTCTGACCCCCGGCTGTTGGATTGACATGTTGTAATGTGGTCCTCAGGGTATCCCCGGTATCAGAGGGGAGGCGGGGCTAAAAGGACAGCGAGGACTGAGAGGAGATCCGGTGAGTAGTGGCGTTAAACACTGTAGTGTTGCATTATGGGAAATTGTACTTTAGGATCTCACATCAGAAGTTTGAGCTCAGAGAATTTTTTATTTCCTGTCGTCTTTGTCAACGTCATCAATAAACTGAACTGTTTGTCAGCTGATGAACCTGAAGTTTACAGTTAACATGTATTATTATTATTATACCTTGTTTGGTGGTAAATGGAGAAAATCAACCTTTGAAAAAAAAATTGTTGTGTAATTGATGGTTGTGTATTTTTGTGTGTTTTTATTTGTCAGGGTGAACCAGGCGCTGACAACACAACCCCAGGACCCAGAGGGGAATCCGGCAACCCGGGTTCACCGGTAGGCCGTCACAGAAAGAGGGTTTAAGGGTCAAAGGTCGCCACTGACTAAAACAAGCTGCATCATGTGAACATACATGTTAATAATGCATATATAATATTTTTAAGATTTTACCCACATTCATAAATATAAAATATTCAGTTTCCTGCTACAACTTTCAGTTTTTATTAAATCACATTTGAGTCTTTTTATTCTCATTTTATTTACCAGATTAAAATGTTCCTTTATATTACACCTAGCAATGCATTGTGGGATACTGAGTCAGCTGTACTGGATGTGATAATTCTCAGTAGACTTGTCTTTATGAAGCTAGATCCGTGTTTTCTGAACAGAAAATCAATATTTATTAAATACTGATTATAGTAAAAGCTGAATGTGTCTGTGGTGGTTCTGATGTTTGGATCCACAGGGACCAGCCGGACTGGACGGACGTGTGGGGGGGGGAGGAGGCCTTGGAAACCCGGTGAGATTTATTAAGATATCTGCTCACTGTAAAAACTGAGCTGTGATGTAACCGAATTTATAAACAAGTGAACTGTTACAGACACTGTCCTGTTGCATTATGGGAAATGTGGGACCCAGTGTTTGAGCCAAAGAATTAATAATAGGATCAGATTTGGATTCTCTCTGGATTTGCACTTCTTCATATTTTAGAATCTGACATGTTCTTCTATTTATAAGATTCTATTCTTTTTACCTTTATTTACTCTTTACTGGAGTAATTCTACTTTTTCCCGATGGGGATCAATACAGGATTTTCTGATCTTTATCTTAATCTGTCTCCCTCCGAAGGTTAAAGGTTACACAACAACAACACAACAACAAAAACTAGATCGAGATCGTTTTATTTGTCTCACACTCATAAATATCAGTTTTATAAACATGTCTCATGTTTTCCATCTGAGAAATCAAGGAAAATGTTGGAAAACTTTAAAGAAAGAGATGAAAAATAAACAGATAAGATTAAAACTCTGATGTTTCTATTCCAGGGTCCAAATGGAAGGAGAGGGCCGCTCGGGGAGAAGGTAAGAGAGGACATCAGACAAAGCTCTGAGCTGCTAGTGACGGTGTATGTGACACCTGTGTGGGTCTGTGGGTCTGTGTGTGTGTGTGTGTGTGTGTGTGTGTGTGTGTCCTCCTGCAGGGGGCCTCTGGAAGGCCAGGAGATGCAGGAGTACCAGGGAGCCCTGGAGCTTCTGGTAAACAGGTGAGTGGACTCAGCAGGACAGTAGCTTGTTAACCACCAGCAGAGAATTCCCCATCGTCTCCAACCAGTCACATGTCGTCTCCACAGGGTCCCCGAGGGGTCAGAGGTCAACCTGGACCGAGAGGAGGCCCTGGTCTTCCCGGACCCCAGGTCAGTCTGCGTTTACTTCCTCTGAGCTGATCCCAGACCAGCTCAGATGCACAGAGCGTTTTTGAATTCATTCTGATAAATGCAAAGATCAGACCAAACGACTTGAGGCCTTCATTGTGTGTCACTCTGACGCTCCTCAGACATTTCTGTTAGAGCAGAGAGAAACCATGAGAAACTTTTGATTGACACACAAAGTGAAAACAGGATTCATTCAGATCTCAGACACAGACGCACCTCCTGAGGAACTGAGACCTGGTTTCCAG
The DNA here is from genome assembly GCF_947347685.1 of Pleuronectes platessa. Classification (NCBI taxonomy): domain Eukaryota; kingdom Metazoa; phylum Chordata; class Actinopteri; order Pleuronectiformes; family Pleuronectidae; genus Pleuronectes; species Pleuronectes platessa. Next base: position 628,109 of record NC_070635.1, read on the forward strand.
ACTCCGTTAGAATCTAATTCTAAATATGATATCGATGAAGTTTAAGTTGAAGCCAAACTTTTTCCCCCTGATTCTCGTGGTTGAGAATTTTCTTCTGGTCGATCGTCGGAAGTTGTTTTTGAGTTTGACGGCTTTTAAAGACTGAGTCAGTCTGTGATGTCATCTGCTCTCTGACTCCAGGGTCAGATATTCATCAGTTTGATTGATTTGTGAAGTGGACAGCAGGTGGTAACACACACACACACACACACACACACACACACACACACACACACACACACCCTTCTGCTTCAGGTTGTCAGCTCTATAGTCGTGAGCGATATCTCTAGAGGCCGAGAGGGAATTTCTTCAAGTTGTGAACAAAGGTTCAGTTTGACCCACAGATGAACTGGTTCGATTTGGGAGGTCAAAGGTCACAGTGACCTCACCTGTTGTGACCTCTTGGGTGTTTCCCCTCTGGCGGAGGTGACCAGGTGATGACTCTAGTTTCTCTCTGGGTTTGGAATAGAAAGCTGTTATTGTTTATCAGATAACACACAATCAGAGTTCTACTGATCATTTGTGGACTGATCCCCTCATGCATGACTCAGCAGGTTTCTCTCCATACAGATGGACGGTGCGTTCAGGGACGCTCAGATTCCAGATTGCTCTTGTTGCTCTAACGCTTTGTTTGATGCAGGGAGGACCAGGAGCAGCTGGAGCACCGGGTTCCGTCGGGCAGCGTGGAGCCAACGGGCAGAAGGTCCGTGAAGTGGTTTCATCTCCAGACCAGATCAGACCAGTTTAAATACAACAGATTAGATCCATCCAGGTCATACAGACATGAGATTAGACTTAATGAGATGAGACTAGGTTAAACTCATAAATAGATATTATAGATATTATATATAGATATTACAGATTGCAACACATTTGAACGGGTGAGACCAGAACATTTCAAATCAGTAGGTTATGAATTATGAGACTTCTGATGAATAAAATCTAGATTTGATTAGACTTGATGGATCAGGTAAAAAAAAAAGATATTACATTTGAAGAGTGTAGATCATGTTCGATCAAACTGGTTTATAAAAATACAAGATAACACTAGATTAGATTTATATAATCTAGATTAGACAAAATGTCAAAGTAAGTAAGAAAACCTAAATAAACAAGTGTTGTTGTTGTTGTTGTTGTTGAAGGGCCAACCAGGAGACTCCGGGGTTCCGGGTGTGTCAGGATCCCAGGGACCCAGAGGAATGCCTGTAAGAGCCTGAACGTCTGTTTACTGCTAAATATCAACTGGGTTTTTAATATTAAAGCTTGTGACCGACTGTTCCAGGGTCAGGATGGTCGAGATGGTCATGGACCTCCGGGACTGAGAGGTGTCAAGGTAGGAACAAAATAATAATGTTCATCCTTTTGAATCATTTTGTTTATCTTTGAAATGACCTGTTTGTGTCGGTCCACAGGGAGATCCTGGTTTCCCCGGTTATCCTGGTCTTCTGGTGAGTCGTCCACTCTCACTCATCACAAGTCTTCTGAAGGCTCACACACTAAACAGGGTGATCGCCCCCTGGTGTCTGGCTGCAGTACATGTCATAAACCTCCTCCATGTTAGCAGATTGGACATGGACCAAACTAATAAACCTGAGTAGACGTTGAATAATAAAGTAAACTCTATGTGAGCTGTGATGATGTAAAAACACGGAGGATCTTCTCCATCGTCTGGAAGAAACCTGAATGTTTTAAAGAATGAACGAGAGAGTCAAAGTGAATCTACAATCAGAATGAAGTAGATAATAGGAGTTGTTGTGCAGCTGAAGTTCGAGAGGTGAGATGATGTGAATACTTCCTCTGGTAGTACATCACAGTGTGAGCGGTGGAACCTCCGAGTTTTAACCCTTCAGCAGTTTTATTTCCCAGAGTTGAAATGATGAGTTGATACTGAGAACACGATGTTTGAAGATGAGCGAGAGGAAGCTGAGCGTCCAGAAGCTTCACAGGAATCAGGAGGATCTATTAACAAGTTGATGAATTTATCTTCAGACTCTTTCAGAGCTTTGAATCATTCTGAGTTGTCAGGAAAATCAGCTGCTTCCTGAAATGATGATGTTTGGATTGTATTTAACTCCCAAGTAAAATGAAACAGGAAGTGTTGATCTCTTCCTTCAGGGTGAGGAAGGTCTGCAGGGACCCGAAGGATCCCCAGGTCCTAAAGGCAACAGAGGACGAGGAGTGAGTGAAGATCAACGAGTCACATGAGATTCATCCAGTTGAAGTTGTTTCTGCTCAAGTGACGTGATGTTTGCTTCTGCTCCGACCGACACAGGGCAACTCAGGCCGACCGGGGGGGTCAGGAGGGACTGGAGAGCCGGGTTACTCAGGACACAGAGTGAGTGGGGGGGGGGGGTCGACTCGTCATCATCATTAAATAAACAGTTAATCCTGAGTTAGTTGTCTGTGACAAGTCAGTTACAGACATTTCATCGTTTATAGAAATAATTCCGTCGAGTTGAAGAAACTTTAGAGTCAAACTTTAATTTATTACCACATAAAATTCATCATTAAACCAAAATAACGTGAATAAAACCAAATTCATACTTAGAATTTACTCTGAAAAAAAGAATTAACTCTGACAACAAAACAAAAATATCAAATGTTCAAAAGTTCATACAAATTTTTTTTATAAGAAAATAAAATCTACAGTTATAAACATCAAAGTGCAATATCAAAATAAAGTTAAAGCTGGGCGGAGTCAGGTTCATCGGCAGAAAAAGAATCAGTGATTCTAAATCATTAAATACTTATCTTGTATTTAATCTTATTTATATATTAGAATTCATTTTCACTGCTGTCTGACGTAAATAATGAATTTCAGAAACTTTTAACTAAATATTAAAATTAAGTTGATTAATAATTAGTTTAAATGTAATATTTGCAGATTCAGCTCTGAACTCTTTATGTTCCATCTTAACTTCCTCAGGAGGATGGATTCAAGAAAACAAGCGCTGACCACATTAATCACTGAATCAATAGTTTTATTAAAATAATCTTTGTCTGCTCTATCCTCAGGGACAGCGAGGCCTGCCTGGAGGCAAAGGCATGACGGTAAGTCCCCCTCACTTCTGATTCACATCACTGCCACGATCAGATGATAAGACGTGTTTCCTCATGTGTCCTCAGGAGTGTCAGCTCGTCACCTACATCAGAGACAACTGTGGTAAGAGATTCTTTTTTATTATATTTACTTACACAGAGAAATCAATCCACAACTGGACAATGACATGACAACACGTTTGTGTATCTGTTGATCCGAGTGTCTCCTTCATCGCTCACAGCAGCTGACTCTGAACCATTTGTTTCCTTCTGCTCGCAGCTTGTTCCTTTGGTACGTATCCTCCAGCAACACAACGTGCAGAGAACACAACTGTGACATCATCACCACACAAACCCTCCTCAGGTCTTTGACTCCGTCCCCATCGAGGACCAGATCCGTCTCCTGTGGTTTCCCCAGAGAATGTGATGCAGCCCAGGTTTTGGAGTCTGGGGTCATTTCCTGTGTAACTCACATGATTCTGGGGTTTCTTCTTTGTTGGTTTTCAGATCGGTCCCAGTGCCCGGCCTACCCCACGGAGCTGGTGTTTGGTCTGGACATGTCTGAGGACGTGACCCCGGCCTCCTTCGAGAGGCAGCGGGCCGCCCTCCTGTCTCTGCTGGAGGACGTGGCCGTGTCCGAGAGCAACTGTCCGACCGGCGCCCGGGTCGCTGTGGTCGGCTACAGCGCCTACACCAAGTACCTGATCCGCTTCCAGGACTACCGCCGCAAGAAGCAGCTCCTGGACTCGGTGAGGAACATCGCCCTGGAGAGGACGTCCAACAAACGCCACCTCGGGGCCGCCATGCGCTTCGTGGGTCAGAACGTCTTCAAGCGGGTGCGAGCTGGAATGATGATGAGGAAGGTGGCGGTCTTCCTCTCTGGCGGGCGGACACAGGACGTTGACAACATTGTCACCGCTGTGATGGAGTACCGGGCCCTGAACATCGTCCCGGCGGTCATCTCTCTGGAGAACGCTCCAGCCATTGGTCGAGCCCTGGAGGTAGGTTCGATTCCTCAAAGGTTCTGACCCAGAGAGCTCAGGAGAATCCAGCCTGGGTCCCATGTCTCTAGTGCCGGTGCTTTCTCTAGAACTGGTTCCTCAGATCTCCACCACAGAATCAGAGGCTGCGGGAGGAGCAGGAAACTTCTGTCATTCTGAAACCAGCTCCCAACCCGAGCTCCGGGGCCTGATCAGCAGATTCTGTGAATCTAGGGAATCTGCATCGATTGATAAATAAATTCTTCAGTTTTTATCAAGTAACAGATCTTGAGAGTTCAGGTCACGTCTCAAATCCTAAAGTCATCGGTCTGCCGAGAACATCTGGATCCTGGTGTCTGTGGTGTAAATAGAACCTGATGACGTGAGAACATTCAAACCAAACATCTCAGACTCAAGCAGCGAGCAGGTTACTGTTGATGCTTCAAACGGCAAACTCTGAATATCTCCAGCTCCTCTGGCTCCAGCTCCTCTGGCTCCAGCTCCTCTGGCTCCAGCTCCTCTGGCTCCAGCTCCTCTGGCTCCAGCTCCTCTGGCTCCAGCTCATCTGATTAATGATCCGTTCAGTGAGAGCCACCAGATGTTTGTGTTTGAGAAGCTGCAGCTGGAAATCCAGCAGCAAGATGTTTAATCCTGGAGATGAAGGAGATGATTTGTAGTTGTGTGTGTCATGCTCTCGGATCGTGATGCATGACGCCTTCTGTTTCTCCTCAGGTCGACGACTCCGGAAACTCCATCTTCTCTGTGCTGGGTCGGGACATGGCTGCCGACCTGAGGAAGGTCAAGAACTGTGCCATCTGCTACGGTGAGAGGTCGTGTTCAGATGAATCATAAAGAAATCCTCTTCTCATATTTCTGTCAATGGTTCTGCTTCATTCTTCACTTCACAAAGTCTATTCTGCTCAGTAAGTGCTGAGCCGGTTTCGAGATGATGAGTTCTGTTTCTTCAGACCCGTGCAGCCGTGCAGCCGAGTGCACCTCGGTCCAGGAGCCGCTGCCCCCCCAGGAGGTGGACGCGGACCTGGTCCTGTTGCTCGACAGCTCCAGGGAGATGCAGGCGGACGAGTACACCGGCGCCCAGCAGCTGCTGGGCTCTGTGGTGGAGCAGCTGGCCGTGAGCTCGCAGCCCCGCCGGGCCGGCAAACAGGCCCGGGTGGCTGTGGTCCAGCAGAGCGGCACCCAGGCGCCCAAGGTGGAGTTCGGTCTGCAGGCCTACCAGAACCACAGCGTGATGAGGACGCACCTGATCCAGAGCATGCAGCAGCAGGGCGGCTCCTCGGCCCTGGGACAGACGCTGGAGTTCAGCCTCACCGAGCTGCTCCTGAAGGCCCCCCAGCCCCGCAGGAGGAGGGTGCTGCTCGTCGTGGTCGGCACCCGGACCGCCGAGTCCGACCGGGCCAAGCTGCAGTACATCTCCCAGAAGGCCAAGTGTGAGGGCGTGGCGGTGTTTGTGGCGACGGTCGGCGATCGCTACAGCCGGGCGCAGGTGGAGGCGCTCGCCAGCCCCCCCCTCCAGCAGCACCTGATCCACCTGGGCCGACCCATGGCCGACGAGCAGGGATACGCCCAGCGCTTCTTCAGAGTGTTCCTCTGCGCCCTCACCAGTGAGACCCGCCCACATGAACCGAGCCTCCTCATGAACCCTCCAGTAATATGAGACTCATATTCAAACACGAGTCTGAGGCGCTGAACGTCTTCCTTGTGTCTTTCAGAGGGACTGAACTCGTATCCTCCTCCGTCCTCCAGGCAGAGGTGTGATCAGCTGAAGGGTCAGGCTGGAGGTCAGGGTCCAGCTGGAGGACAGGTCTTCATCAGCGGGTAACAGACGGAGCTGGACTCTCAGCTCTGAAATTACCTGTTTCACTAGAACAGGAGATTATTTGTGTGTTTCTGTGATTTCTTCACAGTTTGAAAGATGAAGTAAGAACATGAATTCAGATTCGTGGGAAAATGTCTTTGTTCCTCGAGAGTGAAGAGAAAGAATCCTGAGTTCTGATTAACTAACGACTCTTTAACAATGAGGGAAAATAACATTAACAACTGGTTCCTGAAGTCGAACGTGTTTTCTGAGCTGAACCCGGTTCAGCTTGATCCAGATCCAGACCTCCTCTGGGTCTGAGGAACCTTTTCAAGTACAACTCTACATTCAGGAGAGTAATTACATTACAATGAGCTGAGTCACACTAAGCATCAACCAGGAGGGAACAAACCAGAACAACAAGAATCAAGAAAGACAAACTACAAAGTTCTACTAAATGTTTAATGTAAAGTTATTAGTTTTTAGTTTTTATTCAATGTGCAGTTTGATAATGTTCCTCAGAGTTCTGCTGTGTCTGGTGAGCGGCCGCAGGAAGACACAGTCTGACCTGGTCCCCCCCGTTTGGACCAGTTCCACCAGTTGATCACGACTCAGCAGAACCTGAATCACACACTGACACATGTGGTCTGCTGCGTCCAGTCAGGAGCAGGGGGCGTGGCCTGAGGAGGAGGAGTTTGCCGATGAGGCGAAGGAGAAGTTCCAGGAGACGAGGAGACGGACACAGAGTGGACAGCTGGACGTCCTCCAGAGGCTGAGCCAGGGAGAGGGACACACACTGATCACTGGAGGCAACGGTAACACACACAGAGAGACACACACAGAGAGACACACACTGATCACTGGAGGCAACGGTAACACACACAGAGAGACACACACAGAGAGACACACACTGATCACTGGAGGCAACGGTAACACACACAGAGAGACACACACAGAGAGACACACACAGAGAGACACACACAGGAAGACACACCCAGAAAGACCACACAGAGAGACAAACACAGAGAGACACACACAGAGAGACACACACAGAGAGACACACACAGGAAGACACACACAGGAAGACACACACAGAGAGACACACACAGAGAGACACACACAGAGAGACACACACAGGAAGACACACACAGAGAGACACACACACACAGAGACACACACAGAGAGACAAACACAGAGAGACACACACAGAGAGAAACACACACAGAGAGACACACACAGAGACACACACACAGAGACAAACACAGAGAGACACCTCACAGAGAGACACCTCACAGAGACACCTCACAGAGACACACACACACAGAGACACACAAAGAGAGACACACACAGAGAGACACCTCACAGAGACACACACAGAGAGACACACACAGAGAGACACACACAGAGAGACACACACTGATCACTGGAGGCAACGGTAACACACACAGAGAGACACACACAGAGAGACACACACACAGAGAGACACACACTGATCACTGGAGGCAACGGTAACACACACAGAGAGACACACACAGAGAGACACACACAGGAAGACACACACAGAGAGACACACACAGAGAGACACACACAGAGAGACACACACAGAGAGACACACACAGAGAGACACACACAGAGAGACACACACAGGAAGACACACACAGAGAGACACACACAGAGAGACAAACACAGAGAGACACACACAGAGAGACACACACAGAGAGACACACACAGGAAGACACACACAGAGAGACACACACACACAGAGACACACACAGAGAAACACACACAGAGAGACACACACAGAGACACACACACAGAGACAAACACAGAGAGACACCTCACAGAGACACACACAGAGAGACACACACACACAGAGACACACACAGAGAGACACCTCACAGAGAGACACACACAGAGAGACACCTCACAGAGAGACACACACAGAGAGACACCTCACAGAGACACACACACAAAGAGAGACACACACAGAGAGACACCTCACAGAGACACACACAGAGAGACACACACAGAGATACACACACAGAGAGACACACACACACAGAGACACACACAGAGAGACACACACTAATTCAAAGTTAAAGGAGACATCTTCTTGTTCTAATGTTCAGAATCACGTTCCTCAGAATGTCCATCGCTGCTGCTCCTCTTTTCAGCCTCTGTCCCAAACACTTGGTTTTAGCTCCTGTCTCTTTAAGACCCCCAGTCTGCTGTGATTGGTCAACAGCTCTTGGCTGGTGGAGGATCTCACTTTACGTGACTTAGTTTATAACGTAACGTTTGTTTAAATCTAAACGATGGCTCGTTAACTGAGAAGCTCATAAGACCACGTGCGTTAAATAAAAAAATATGTCTCTGTCTTTATCTCCAGAACTTTGCAACCACTGTGTCACTGCCTCTTTAAGAGGGCGGGGTTTATAACCATGGTAGGGGCGTGTCAGAGTAGATTTGCCTTGCGGCCTCTCGGACACGCCCCCTGTCCCACACAGACTTTGACCTTTGCCCCAGGAGAGGTTAGAACCTCTGAGCCCTGAGTGGAGGCTGGAGGTCTCAGACAGGGGGCGCTGGTTCTCAGTGTGTGTAGTAAATGTGTGTGTTCTGCTTTCAGCCCGGTGTCGGCTGGACGCTGACGCTGGTTCTCAGTGTGACGACTTTGTGCGAGTCTGGTTCTTTGACCGGCTCCTCGCTGCATGCTCGCCCTTCTGGTTCGGCGGTTGTGGCGGTAACGCCAATCGCTTTAACACGGAAAACGAATGTTTGCAGACGTGTTCCACGGACAGTAAGTCGCTGCTCGGACGCTAACTAACCTCTGTCCACTCGTCTCCACAGGGATTCTCTTCCATTAACGATCTCGTCATAAAATGATTTTAATATTTCTTTCCTGTTCTTTACTGAGACGTTGGAAAGTTGATTTTCTCAGGAATTGAAACACGTGAATCGTTGGGATAAGGATTCAGAGCAGACCCGTTGGTCACGTGGTGTTTGTTCACTTCCTGTGAGACACTGACTGTTTCCTGCAGCTGAGGTTCACGGTTTCTTTTCCTCCGTCAGATCCCAGCGTCCTGACGCCGCCGCAGCTGAACAGCTTCGTCTCCACAGGTAAGAGCGTCACACAATAACAGGCCAATGATCATCACCTGCTGGGGGGGGGGGGCAGGATGTGACACCAACCACACAAACACGTTGCTATTGGTTGAGGTGATGTCACTGGTTCAACTTCACCACAGGAAGCAGATGTTTTTCTAAGTGAACGTTGGAAGCTTCGTGTCCTCGTCAGTGAGACGTCGTGTTGTCTCTGACCTTTGACCTTTCTCCTCAGACGCCTGCTTCCTCGGCCAGAACCCCGGCAGCTGCCAGGACTACACCATGATGTGGTTCTTCGACACCGAGCAGAACGAATGTTCTCGCTTCTGGTTCGGAGGCTGCGGCGGAAACGAGAACCGCTTCAAGACACAAGACGAGTGTGAGAACCTGTGTTTGACGAAGAGTCGATGAAGAGGAGAAAAACATGCATCTTCAAGGAAAACCACCAGGGGGCGGCCATGAGTTCTTTAAAAGTCTTTAAACTGCTAATGTCTTCAGGGAAAGTTGAATGTTTGAATTTGTTTAATTTGACTCGTGGACGAGTTTCCTGTGTTTTTTCTTCAACGTGCTCGTTTGACTGAGGTCGACGTCGAACTCCACTTTCATGAGTTTGACCTGAAAACTCAATTTCTCACAGTGAATGAGGGACAGAAACATTAAAAGTGAGTTTATATGAACTTTGAAGTTTGGTTTCATCATTTATCACATTGTTTTAAATCAAAACTAATAATCCGATGTCTTTCTGGGACTGAACGTGTTGAAGAGAAAAACCTAAAAGATGTTTTATCTGTAAACTTTCTTTTTTAATCAAATAATCAAGTATAAATTAATTTCATTTCAACAAAATAAGTAACGATCAGTATGTGAACACAAACAACCAAAGAAGACGACTCTGGCGAAAATGTAAAACTGATCCACTCCAGCTTTTAGAATATATTCTTTATCGTACAGTTTGTTCTGCTTTATTCTGTCGTCTCCATGTTTTATTTTCATGTTTCCTGAACTTGTTTAAATCAGGTTTGATGAACTTTCACTTTGTTGAGCTGCAGCTTCGTTAATGATTAAAAATCAAGTTTCAAACTGACATCGAGCTGCTGATGATTCTCTTGAGTGTGTGTGTCTGTGTGAGTCTGTGTGAGTGTGTGTGTGAGTGTGTGTGAGTGTGAGTGTGTGTCTGTGTCTGTGTGAGTGTGTGTGAGTGTGTGTGAGTGTGTCACTGAACTTTCTCTGTTCGGTGTGTTTTAGTTCACAGATGTAAACACAGTCTGCGGCTCGTCTCCCAGTTGGAGCCTTATAAGGGCAGAGCCTCAGCTTCAGCTCGTGTCATCGTGTGCGGTGATGATGACGAGGACGTCTGTAGTTCATCAACCTGACGAAGACAAAAATCTAAAATATCCAGAAAGCTTCGAGTCCCGGGAGCGTGATCAGCTGTTCATTCGATTTCTGATTGGTCATGAGAAAAACCAGTGGTGATAAAAAATGGCGGCAGGTTACAGAGAAGCTTCCAGATGTTGAACCACTTCCTGTCGCTTTGTGGGTTTCACATCAAAACCTTTAAATTTTCAATGAGTCGTTTGATTCTGACAAAAACAAAGAAAACGAATCTTTGTCAAACTCACAGATTCATGGTTTTTATTTTTTATTTACAGGAAAAAAAAACATTTAAAAGTTGAATATCAATCAGCCACAGATTGTAAATCAAGAAAAGTTAATCCAAAGCATCTCTATCGCCCCCTGGTGACAGGCTGCAGTATTTATCATAAACTCCTCCTCCAGGTTAGCAGATGGGACAAGTAGGCGTTAAATAAATGTTTGTAAAGATGTTTTCAGCTCGTTCTCATCTCTCTGACGTTTGTTCAAGTTTCTGATCAGTTCAGTTTGAATCAGTCATTTGATGATATATACTTACTCCTGATTGGTCGAGCCCATTGTCTGCTTTGTGTTTTGTTGATCAACATTAATAAGACACTCGTTCACGATGACGCGTGACGGAGGAGATGAAACATGAAACTCGTTCTGAGACGACATCCGTTATTTTTCAGAAAACATTTTCTTGTATTCGAACATAAAACAGTTTCTTGTAGATATGAGGACGAAGCCTTCTGCAGATTGTTCCCCATCAGCTGGAGGACGGGCTTCAGCTACAGGGAAACATGACTGAGACACTTCAGAGACGTCCTCACTTCCACACTTTGACGATGCCGTCTCTGGACGAGGTGACGATGAAGCCCTGCGTGGTCTGAAAGGTGGCGATGTCCGTGATGATGTCATGGTGTCCCACAGGGAGGGAGTCTGGGCCGCGGCGAGGAGAGTCCTCCACCACGCCGCTCTTCTGTTTACTGTGGATCTCCTGCACAACACAGAGGCATGATGGGAAACAAAGCTCTGGATCATTGAGGATTAAAGTGTGAGGGCGTAGCGTGACCTCACCTGAACGACCTCGGTTCCTTCAATGATCTTCCTGCTGTAGAGGACGGACGGGCAGTGCAGCGAGTCGTTGGCTCCGCCCGCCACGATGTAGGAGCGCTCAGGATAGGCCAGGTCCCAGAACCTGAGAGCCACCGTTTCAAAGTGTTGAGTCAGATCTGACGCTCGTGTCCAGGTTGTATAAAGCTTGTGTTACAGTTGTGTTACAGTTGAACAGATTCAGGTTGTGTGGGTCAGACCTGATCCTCATGTCGGAGCCGGCCGTCAGCAGCAGAGGGTTCCCATCAGCCGGACTGCAGTAGATCCCATGAACGCTGTGAGGAGACGGCTGGAAAACAAAAACACATTTTAATGTGAAGAAGAAGAATCTGTTCATTTCAGGCCCGGCGGTTCTCACCTGAAAAACTACAACAGATATACTTGAATGACATCATGACACACACACACACACACACACACACACACACACACACACACACACACACACACACACACACACACACACACACACACACACACACACACACACACACACACACACACACACACACACACACACACACACACACACACACACACACACACACACACACACACACACACACACCTGCATCTCAGAGAGTGGAGGAGCTGAACTCGCCCACAGGGTGAATTTTCGATCTCCAGTCTCCATGTCCCACATCGACACTTCATTATTACCCTGGACGGCTGGTGGGGGGGGGGGGGGGGGAGAGAGAGAGAGAGAGAGAGAGAGAGAGAGAGAGAGAGAGAGAGAGAGAGAGAGAGAGAGAGAGAGAGAGAGAGAGAGAGAGAGAGAGAGAGATAGATAGATAGATAGATAGATAGATAGATAGATAGATAGATAGATAGAATGAGTTTTTTCTCACTTTACATTTTAAGGTGTAAAGTTAAATGTTAAGACGTCGACCGACCTGCGATGACAGATGATTGGTAGAGCGGATGCATGAGCAGCCGTCTGATTCGTGCTCGAGCCGGGTGGGAGTGGTTTGAGATCGGCAGCTGGAACCGCATATCCCAGCAGGCCATGGTGCCGCTGCTCGTCCCTGTGGAGAAGATAAAAAGCTCAAACTTGTTTTACACGTCACTTTAACAAATAACTAAATGAAGTCGAGTTCTGATATTAAACCGTCACTTCTGATCAAACCGTCCAAGAACCTGGATGAGTTCCATCAGAACGTCAACGCACCTAAGCAGAGCCAGCACTGGTGCATGTCCACGCTGAAGGAGGTGATGAGGCCCAGACGCAGGTCGTGGCGGAGCGTCCAGGCGTTGGAGTTGGAGCGGAGGTCCCAGCCGACCAGCGAGCCGTTGACGGTGGCGTACGCCAGCACAGACTGAGCGCCCGAGTTAAAGTGATGGATGTCGACGGCGCAGCCATCGACCTGCAGGTCCAGAGACCTGAGAGGAGTCCGGAGGACAGAGTGAGACACGAAGCAGGTCACACTTCAGAGTTCTACCTGCGCACGTGTTTCCTCACCGGGTCTGGAACGGCTGAACTTTGGGGGATTTGGGAGGTTTATTGGCTTCGACCGCCAGCAGCTGGATGGAGCCGTTGTCTGAGGCCACCGCCAAATAATGTGACCCCTGACAGAAGGTCAGTGTCTTCACGTGGCCGCCGATTCGAGAATAAGTCAACACCGACCTGCCGGGAGCAAGAGAAGACGCAACAGAGACGTTAACTCAGAGTCCAGCTTTAGACTGAAGCCCTCACGTGTTCCTCACATGTTCCTCACGTGTTCCTCACGTGTTCCTCACGTGTTCCTCACATGTTCCTCACATGTTCCTCACATGTTCTACAGGTTCTGTCAGTGAGAGCAAACATCTGAGTCAGTGTCTCTGGACATGTTCTGGATCTTCTCCTGCAGCCTCCTGGTAACATGTGTGTAACATGTGGGAGTGAGTCCATGTGAGGAACCAGCAGGACAATGTGTGGAAGCTTCCCAGTGAGCGAGTGGACGTGTTGATGAGGTTTCTAACACGTGACGTGAAACCTGAAGAACACAAACATCTCAGGATGAAGAAGAGGAGCCGGACACGTAGAAGACGAAGACGTCCACTTGGAAACACGAGGAGATTCGAGGTTCTACCTGGTGGTCGTGGTCTTGCCCTCCATCTTCTGACTGTCCCAGACTTTGACGGTGCCGTCGTTGGACGCGGTGGCGAAGATGGAGTGTTCGTCTGAGACTTTGATTCTGTTCACTGCAGCTTTGTGTTCGTGGAGGTGTGCGACCAGCAGCCCTTTAGGATGCCAGCCTGAAACACACAGTTACACACTGAGCCAGGAAGCAACACGTCACAGTGACAACCTTCAAACAGCTGATTGTTTCTAAAGTCACATTTCAGGACTGAAGATGATTTTCTTTCTCCCTGAGAGTTCAGAGCCGACGCTGCAGCTTCATCTGAGCAACAGTAACTCTGTGTTTTAGGTTTTATAATATTTGAACTCTGGTGTTACCGGGAGGCGGCGGTCGGCTTTCCCACTCGGCGCTCTCCATCATCTGTTTGGCCATGCGCTCGGCGCTGCACTGCTCCCTCTTCTGCTGCACCAGCTGCTGCAGCTCCGCCTTGCAGGTGTTGATGCGGCGCTGGTAGGCGGCACCGCTCGCCACCGACTGCAGCACGGCCACCGCCGGCGTCACGGCGCTCTTCCTGCTCGGACCGCCCGGCCCGTCAGCCGCCTGCGAACCAGACACGCTCTTTAATATTTCTCCAAATCAAAGCATCAGCTAAATCTGATTTTAGATTCATGTTGAAGCTGAAGCCCTGTGAGGATGTTTCAGGTTCTGTAGTAACAGAGGTTTTCTGGTCTTGATGAATTCACAGCTTCTTGGGTTGTGCAGACGTTAACGTTACAAACTGTTCAGACGTGAGAACAACTGACGAATCTCAAAAGCTTCTACGACCCAGAATAAACTCAACAAGGGAACAAGAGCCTGAGATGAAGAAGAAGCCTCGATCCAAACATCTGGCTGATGAGAGCGAGCTTCCATGGGGGCGGAGCCACAGGCTTTTTATAGACCGAAAGATTGAGGATGAATCATTATCTGCAGCTTTGAAACTAATGAAGATTTACTTTTCTTTCTTTGGACAAACCAGTGTGTGGATGAATCATGAATCAGAAACTCTGTGTCCTCTGAACACCTGTGAACAGGTTGGTGGTAGTTTGGACAAACAGGATCAGCTCCAGATGCTCCTGACTCGTATCAACACAGTAACGGTCGACTGCACCTGAACGCAGCGTCGGGGGGGGGGGGGTTACCGTGGCCAGCTGGGAGGAGGCCGGCTCCTGGGACCCGAACATGCTCTTCCACTCCTCGTTCATGGTGGAGTCCTGCTTGGTGTGCTTCCTCGCTGCAGGACACAGGAAACAACACACAACACAGACACACAACACGATGCTTCACCTTGTACAACCAGAAGTGATGGGATTCACATGAGACGAGGGGGAGGTAGAGGGGGAGGTCAGGAGGAGATCAGGGGGAGGTCAGGAGGAGATCAGGGGAGGTCAGGAGGAGATCAGGGGGAGGTCAGGAGGAGATCAGGAGGAGATCAGGGGGAGATCAGGAGGAGATCAGGGGGAGATCCGGAGGAGATCAGGGGGAGATCAGGGGGAGATCAGGGGGAGGTCAGGAGGAGATCAGGGGGAGGTCAGGAGGAGATCAGGGGGAGGTCAGGAGGAGATCAGGAGGAGATCAGGGGGAGATCAGGAGGAGATCAGGAGTTAGGTAGAGGGGAGATAGAGGGGAGATCAGGAGGAGATCAGGAGGTAGGTAGAGGGGAGATAGAGGGGAGATCAGGAGGAGATCAGGAGGAGATCCGGAGGAGGCTCGTCTCTTCCGGAGGTCTCAGCTGCAGATGCAGATCATTTCCTTCACTCAGTGACACAAACCCATCTGGAGCACAGAGCTGGTTCCATCTCAGAGAACCTTCTGTGTTTGTTTCCTCGTGAAGCTCAATTCAAATTAAAAAAAGGCTTCAAGTGAGAGAATAAACATTTTTCTCTTCTCGTCACGAACACGACGTTTCCAGATGTTTTTCATGCAGCAGCAGAATTCTCTTGTTAATAAATAGATGTGAACTTTGAAGTGAGGATGGAATCTGCTCTGAACCTTCAGTGTGTGGACTCTGTGTGGTCACCTCTCTTGTCCTCGGCCTCAGCCTTGGGTTTCACCAGGTCCACCTGGCGGCCGGTGATGCCGAGCGTTGCCAGGTCGATGACCCCGGTCTGCGCTGCCTCTCCCAGGTGGTTCTGCTCGCCCATGTTGGCTTTGGCCTTGTTGGACTTCAGCATAAAGTCTTTGAGCGCCAGCAGCTTGTCCTCCTCTGACTCCGTCATCCCCTGAACAGCACAGGGAACAGGAAGCAGTGAGTGCAGGCGGAGGTCTGGTGATGGATTAGCAAGCTCACAGTGACCTTTGACCTTCAATAACCAACATCCAATCCCTTCAGTGATTCCAGCATTGGCACCACATTTAAAGAAATTCCCTAAAGGCGTTCTAGAGCTATTTTGTTCAGAAGAACACGAGGAGACATGAAACCAGTATCGTTCAAACTCGTTTCATGTCGACATGTGCTCAAGAGAATAAAGTGACTGTTGAGAGAAAACGACCTTCAGGAGACTTCACGGCTATCGCTCCACATGTTTTACAAGAACATTGAATTCTGAAGAAAAGGATCTTTGAATATCTCTCTGCTTCCCCCTTCGCACACGCACACACACACAGACACACACACAGACACACACACTCACAGATGCCGGTATGCAACCAGAACCACAGAGTTCAGAGCATTGTGGGAACTCTTTGTTGTGGACTCACCACAGTCATGTGTGTGTTGGTGTTAGCATGTTGAAAAGCAGAGCGTCAGCGCCCCCTCTGGGTCAGAGTTTAGGGAGTAAAACACGAGAGGTCGATTAAAACTACATTTGGTTGACGTGGAAGCGTCGATGTGAAACGGATCTGATTCTGGATCAGGACTGGACTCATTAAGGTTTGGAGCGGATCTTATTTATCTCTTTCATTTACAGTGTGACAGAAAGGGTTTTCAAATAAAAACATTTTCCACATATTTCTTAGATTCATGGGTCTTGATAATAGAGTTAGTGCAGATTTAGGTCTCATTTCTATGGGAAACATGTCGGCCTGTTCTGAATCAGCCATCTGCCTGGAAACTGCCTCCAACATCCACAACAGGTCATGAAGAACCCGGAGCAGCCTCGTTGTTCTGACCTGTGACAGCAGCTTCTTGAGGAGCTGAGCGATGGCCGGGTCCTCGGGAGTGGGGCATTCTGGGATAGATCCGGCTCGCTTCTTCTGCCGCAGCAGCAGGTGTCGAAAGAGGCTGGCGATGTCTTTGGAGCGCAGCGCGTAGTCGAAGATGGAGCGACTGACCGGCTCCTTCAGGACGCTGAGGAGGACCAGCTCCTTATCGATCTGAAGGGAGAGCGATAAGATGATGAAGATGATCTACAGCTGGGATGATGACTGAACTGTGACGATGGGGAAGACTCACCTGGATGATGGGCTGGGTGATGAAGGGGTTGAGGTGGGGCATCAGTTTACAGTACACGTCGGCCACGTTGAGGTGCTGAGCGACCACGGTGATGAAGCCCACCGCCCCGTAACGGATCCACAGGTTGGGATGACACAGGAACGGAGCTGCAGCGAGGGGAGAGGACACCATGACAAATCCAGAAACCACCAGAGCCACCATCTGAAATCTTACCAAACCTCCTCTCTCACCGATATCACTGACAAACTCGTAGATGTGAGGTTTCTGCAGCAGCCCCAGCTGACACATGCAGGTGAGAGCGTTGAGAGCTTTGTAGATGACGAACTCCTCCGTGTCGCTCAGGCCCTGCTGCAGGAGAGGCTTCAGGATGGAGGAGCTCTGCCAGCCCACGTACGCTGCCACGCCTTCCACAGAGCACGAGCAGGGAGAGAGAGAGGACTGAATCAATTTCTACCAGATTTAGAATAAAAGAGTTTATCCTCTAGAAGCTTTGAAATCTTAACTACATTACATTACAGGTCATTTAACTGATGCTTTTGTCCAAAGCGACTTACATTTTTAGTACACTCAACATTTATGAGGGGCCATTTAGGGGTTCAGTATCTTTCCAAGGACACTTCGGCATGCAGATGGGAACGAGTGGGGATTGAACCGGCAACCTTCATGTTGGAGAACGCCCACTCTACCCCCTAGGCCACACCGCCCCTAACTCACCATTGTGAGACCTTGTGTTCGTCCAGAGAGAGAACTGAACCGACCTGAACCTCATGAAACCCGGACTCTCGGAGGTTCTTACCCACGATGCTGTCGAAGAAGGCTCCTCGCAGGTGCCAGTCGTTCTTGTCGTTGAGGAAGGTGATCATGTGGGACAGCAGCACGTCGTTGGCTTTCTGTCGGCCGAAGAAGACGCAGAGCCGCGTGATGCCGTTCTCCATCAGCGACTGCTTGACGATGTTCTCCGAGTCGCTGAGCAGCGTCACCACCTTCTGCTGCACCATCTCGTGCAGCGCCTGCAGCTCTGGACGTCACAGGCAGCGAGTGAGTCAGGCTGACACGCAGCAGCACATGAAACCAGCAGTGAAACAACAGCTTGTGTTTCTGTACCTGAGTCGTAGTTCTCGTTCGGGTGAAGTGTTTCCTCCGTGTCCTCGCCGCTCAGGTCCTGCTCTGTGTTCACGTTGTTCTCCTGAACCAGCTCCAGAAAGCGCAACGCGCTCTCCGCCAGATGAGCAATGTTCTCTGAACCCAACCAGAAAACAAGGATGAAGAAAGGTCATCCAACTTGATATTTACCGACCAGGTGAGGCTGCAGAGAAATACTAGAAGAAAGTGGGAGGAGCGGCTCCGACTAATCACCATAGAAGTGACATTGATTAATGATTATAAATAATATTGAAAATCTAGTTTATATCAATGTTTTGGAGAGAGGGTGTGAAGGTGCTGAACAGACCCCATGATGAAGCCCTGGTGGCATCATAATGAAGAACATCATGCGATAGTTTCATGTTAGTAAATCATCAAATCTTCACATCTGCAGTGTTACAAATATGACTGATCATAAACAAAACCTCTTTCTTTTCAGACCCATCACTGACCTGCGTATGCCAGCCTGACTATGGTGGCGTCGTCCTGGGCGAGGTGGGCGATGCCTGGCAGGATGTACTCTGGATAGATGTTCACGTCGTTCCTGGGCACCTCCTTCACCAGCGCCAGCACCTTGGCCAGAGTTCTAACGGCCTGAGCGCGGACCCGAGGGACGGGGTCGTTACAGAAGTGCAGCAGGAAGGGCGTGATGCGGTCCAGCAGGATGTCCACGCCCAGCCGGGGAGCCAGGTGCAGGGTGAGCTCCAGAGCGGCAAATTTGGAGTCGCAGGAGTGCAGCGTCTGCAGACAGGAGGTGATGACGGACACCAGGACTATGAGGCCCTGCTCCTCCCGGGAGCTCAGCACGCCCTCGCTGCTTTCCTGCGATGAAGACGAGGAGCCTGGAGAGGAGAAGCACAAACCAGCACTAGAGAAAAGGTTTTCTGTTGGAAACTACAAATCGTCCCTCAGGTATGACTCCTTCTCTCCTTCTCACCTCCTCGCAGGTTGAGCAGGATGTTGTCCAGGTCCTTGCGGATGACGAGCACCCGCTCGTCTGCCGACTGGAAGGTTTCTTTGGCAAACTGAGCCATGTACGGCTGCAGGAAGGTGTAGAAGATGTCGGGGAAAGCTTTTCCTCTCTGCTGTTTCAGATACTCCTCCGCCGTCAGACGCTTCTCAGGCTCCCGCTGCACCATCTGACCCACCTGACGGATCACCAGGCTGTTTAACCAGTTTCCTTTCAATGCTTCAGCAACACACATTTCTTTAGTATAGCTGTCAAGTGTCCAGTGTGTCGGCCTCCACCTCCACCTTACCTGGCTTCGTCTCGGGCGTGTCAGGCTAGTGGCTGAACGCACATTATGCAAATGTTGGACTTCACTTTTTGACATTAACATTCATAAAAAAACATAATAACACTGGAGGAGAGAGACAGAGCAAACATCGTGACTTGTGCTGTACAAACAGAGTTGAATGGTTACCAGCTCTCGGATGCTCTGGTCCTCGATCTTCATGAGCACGTGCTCTGTCTGAAAAAGTCCTTTCCGATACGCCAGCAGCTGCGAGAGGTCGAAGAGCGGGACGCCCTCCGTGAAGAGCTCTGCCACGACGCAGCCTGAGACACAACACGCAGGATTCAAACTCACACTGATCTTCAGCCACTAGTTTAATTCAGGTTATTTCATTTTTCACATTTCAGAAACGGATGAAACATTGCAGTGAAGAGCCCCCCCTGCTGGTGAGTGACAATCTAAAGCTCAGACAAGTATTATCCTTCAGGTTATTTATTATACCTTATCTCATTGGCTTTAAATTAAATGTTATGAACAGTTTTTATTCCTTGGGTTTTCTATTTTTGCTCCTGCTTTTGGTATTTTGTAAATGTTACAGTTTCTCTTTGTGGTTTTCTTGTTTTATTGTCTCAACTCTGTCATTGAACTGAATTTATTCCTTAAATAAAATAAAGGTTGAATCAGCGAGCAGCTGAAAACAAGCTTTTTAAAATAAGGTTTACTTATTATTATGTGATTGTTTATTGTTATGACGTCATGACACAAACTCTTTACACTTGGGTCTTTTCAATGGAGACACACTGATGTTCTACTCTACCTGCAGAGAAGATGTCCATGGCCTGTTTGAGCTCCCCTCTGCTCCTCTGGTTGTTGTTGGTCAGGTCCACCAGCGGCGTGTTCTGGTCACTCTCTGTTGTAAACATGCTTCCATCCACAAACCTCTCGGGGGCGATGTAGCACGTCCTCCGTCGGGACGTGTCGAAGAAGTAGTTGAAGTCGGCGGGGTTGTCCTCCGGCAGGTACGTGGGCTTAAAGCTGGCGAAGTCTGTGAGCAGCACCCAGTTCCAGCTGGTCACCATCACGTTCTCCGTCTTGATGTCACCGTGGCGGACGCCAGACTTGTGTGCCTGGTCGACGGCATTGAGGATCTGGAAGGCCAGCCAGCGCTTCTCCACGTTGTTGAGGAACGGCCGGGTACTGATGCGGTCGTACAGGTTGTCCCGGACGTACTGACGGAACAGGATGGCGGCTTTCTCCGTCAGGGAGGTTTTCTGGAAGGGCAGGCAGTTCTGGCAGGAGTGCAGCCGGATCTTCAGCTCCTCCAGCTCCTGCTTGTAGCTGGTCAGAGGCAGCGACGGGTCTTGGATGGCGAAGACTTTGACCACGACCAGGCCCTCGCGGTGTTTGGCCCGGGCCACCTTGAAGAAGCGAGTGCTGCCCAGGCTCTTGTCGTACTCATGGTCGTGGATGTCGGAGAAGTAACTGTCCACAGACAGGATCTGAGAGGGGGCGATGCCGGCCAGCTGATTCCCCATCACTGGAGAAACAACGAGAAAAATCATCTGAATGATTTCATAATAAATCAGCTGAAACTCAAATGAAGATTTAACACACATTAGATTCTGTTTGTTCTCTTTCACTCACTTTGTTGTTGAAACTACATTTATCTTCATTAATATCATCTACTGGATCATATAGTGAATGTGATGGACAAACCAGACGTGACACAGGGAAACAAGCAGGGGGGCTACAGCCAATCAGGTGAGAGGAAGTAACGAGGAAGCTAATGTGCAACAGGTGCGACTGCACGGTGCACACACACACACACTCCATGATTCATCTGAGACTCGTGGTAACAAACACATTTTTGTTTTAACAATGATTTCTATTTGTTAATGTTGAGACTGGTCACTGATGCAGATGTATTAGGTTTGAAATTATGAATTAGGTAAATTTGTACCTGTGTTGTGTTTACAAGCACAACAGCAACCAATACTTAATATTATAGAGTTCAGTTATTATCTAGCATGTTAATATTTATTGAGCTTATTTTTTTTATTGTGACAAATGAAAGGTTTTATTTTCACCTTGTGTGTCCAGCAAACATTTGAAAAAACAAAGTTCTAAACCTGAACTACATGGGGTTGAATGCAGAGTCAACAATTAGAGGGAAAAAATCTAATTTATATAGTTTTATTAAATGATTATTAGAACAGATATAGAAATAGTTATTTCATCTTTGATCTCCTACAATAAAGTAAATGACTGAATGCTTATCTACATGTGTGCGTCCTGAAGGGGTTCATGTGTTATTTGTTTGTGTGTTTTCCTTTCCTCAGATTTCACTGGATCTCTGTCCATCAGATTCAAATCCCTCAACAACCAGGTGAGTCCTTCTCCCTCAGACACGTGGTTCAGCTGCAACATGACACTTCACCTCTAGATGTCACTAGATTCTACACACTGAACCTTTAATGTATCATTTATGTGTATTGAGTTCATCTGTTTTGTGTGTATGTTAAAGGCTCTATATGAAAAAGATGTGTTTTTACTGGGGCTGTAGATGATGTAAGTTAAAGGCAGAAACACAAGAAAGATCTTTAGGAACTTGAGGCATTAAAATACTTCTTATTGTAACTTCCTCCTCACAGACATCAACATGTCACAGCTGCTCGCTTATTTCAACTGAACATTCAGCAGTTTATCATTAAATGAGACAAGAAGCAGCTGCTTCCTCTGATTCTCTTTCCACCTTCACAACAACACGTTAGAACAAACGTCTCCGACACGTTTTGAGGTTCGATGCTGTCAAACATCTGGATCAGACAGCCCCAGCTGCAGCAGTCACATGACTCCAAGGCACTTAGCATGGGAGCTAACTGCTGTGGAGCAGTTACCGCGTTAAGGACACACAACGTGTTAGTGTTGATTAAAACCCGTGAACAGGTGGAACTTTACCGGCTGATGTCGCGGCTCTGCACGGGACTGTTGTGTTGTTAGCTTTAGCAGGCTAGCAATGAGCGACGTCCCCCGCAGTTTAGCTAACGTCTGCTGACAGCTGCTAGCTTTAGCCTGAGCGCAGACCAGCCGTCGTCATGTCTTGAGGAACTATAAACAAAAACGAGTCTGTCGATGCAACTGCGTGGCCAGCCGCAGTTGCAGTCGCAGTATTATAAATCGGCCTTTAGTGTTAGCTTTAGCAGCGGAATCACGGAGCTAGCTGCTAGCTCGTTAGCCGTCTCCAGCTGTTGTTATGAATCCGGGTCAGAAAACCCGTCAGCGCCCCCAGTGGTCAATTACAGCTACTATTGAGATCGTCTATTAGGCAGATGAAGCTCGGGCATTAAAATAAAAGGTCCGTACATTTCTGTCATCGGTGCAAAGTCCTGAGCTGTAAATTATCCATATTTAATATTTAATAAACTTCAAATAAAAATCATCTTAACATGTTCATGATGTACAGTAGCTCGGGTTGACCCTAACGCTCAGGACGAGCATCGACCCCGCACACGATCTTTGTTTGGAGCCGGAGAAACCGTCTGGTTGTGACGTCATCGTGATCTGAGAGGAAGTCAATTGATTTGATTTTCAACATAAAAAACTACGGTAGTCCCTGAGGTGTCTGGTTGAGTCTGCCCGATTCACACTGTGATGACAATATATAATACATGTTCTATATGTTTGTATAGATGCGTTATGACCAATATCCAAACTTGATGAGGTAAACCCCTTGTGACTTCTAATGGGTGTTAGTTTGTTATTTTATATTCTTTAAGAAATGGAATATCTAGAAAATAGCAAAGCGATGAGTTGATATTTGAGAAATAATGAGATTTTTCGAATAATTAGGATTTAGTATGTGAGAATAATGAGTAACTCACTAAATAAGTTCATACCTAAAAAAAAAAAAAGAACCAAAATGTAGAAAATTTAGAAAACCCTTCATTAAATATTGAATTATAAAACCAGAACAGAAGGTCGAGACATTTATAAAGATTTTCTGAATTTCAATAGGATTGAAAATAATAATAACGTGATAATAATAGGTGGTTTCCGGCCTCGCCCTGAGTGAGGCTTTAACTTTGAAGGCCATCCGGAAGTGTCGGGGTCCGTGTTGTGACGCGCTGGACGCGCTCGCTGGGATTTCACGGAAGATGCTGAAGAATCGGGAGCCGCTGGTAAGTTCAGCGTTTCACGACTTTCACCGCAAAGAGCCGCTGGTTCCGAACCCGAACCAGGCCGAGTGTCCCCGGGCCGCCCGCGGGGAACACAGCGACACCGAGCGGGGCTGCATCCCCGCCGCGGAGACAGCGAGGCGGGGATGTTTGGTTTGGTTTGGCCGAGAGTGGAGCGCTGTGAGCGGCTGTGAGCTGTTGTTAGCTCGCTGCTGTCACCGGAGCGGCGCGGAGGTTCGCCCCCGCGCAGACCTCCGGTGGCGCCGCTGCGTGGGGACATGGAGGCCGGGGCTGGTGGACAGCTCGGCGGGGACTGGGGTCCTTTCACCGGTGGACACGTCCAGTCTCCGCCGCTCGCCGTCGTTGTGTTCGTCGCTAGCGGGGCTAGCAAACAGCTAACCGAGGCTAACGTGCGTGTGAGAGGTGCTGGGTGAAGTTCCCACTGTGACACTGGGATTATTTAAAGGTTCAGATTCAGGTCAAACGATCTTTGATAGAAACTGAATATGAAATAATCCAAGTGACGTTTTCACTGGTTTCTTCCAAACTCTACAAACTGCTGTTTTCTTTACACTAGAATGAGACCTTTATACTTAATATTTACTTACTTAACATTTACATACTTAACATTTACATACTTAACATTTACATACTTAACATTTACATACTTAACATTTACCTTCTTATATGTACATACTTAACATTGACATACTTTATATCTACATACTTTATATCTACATACTTAATATTTACACACTTTATATGTTCATACTTAATATTTACATACTTAATATCTACATACTTAATATCTACATACTTAATAACAAAGTAAACCTTTAAACCGTTTGTGAATTTGAATCATTTCATTGTTTTGTTGGAGTCACACAGACTCACATTGTGATATTACAGATATGTGGGGCTGGCTGTGGCTGAGGGGGAGAGCGGTCGACCTCAGTCCAGAGGGTCGGCTGTTCGATCGCTGCACTGTGTGTGTGAATGTGTGTGAATGTGTGTGAATGGCCAAAGAAAGCACTGAGTGGTCATCCAGACTAGAACAGATCTAATCACAGATCATTTGACACATTATCTTATTTACAGTCAAACAGTTTTCAATGAACTTTCATGAAACGAAAATATGCAGCTTGTCGCATTATATTAATGATAGTT
This sequence comes from Pleuronectes platessa, assembly GCF_947347685.1. NCBI lineage: Eukaryota > Metazoa > Chordata > Actinopteri > Pleuronectiformes > Pleuronectidae > Pleuronectes > Pleuronectes platessa. Next base: position 652,764 of record NC_070635.1, read on the forward strand.
ATAATCACTTTACAAATCTGGACATTACAAAACGCAATGTTTTTTTAAATTTAATAACATGTAATGAATTTTAATAACAGATTTGTGGAAACTTGTGTAAGTGGCTGATTGTCTCCACGCACACAGATATGAGTGTAGTGGTCTGTGTGGTAACTGGTGAACGTTGTTGGTTTCTCTCTCAGTGAAGTGAAGTCTGTAGAGTTCAGTGTTCAGCGGTTGTTCGTGTCCACGATAGTTTTGGTTTCCGTGCTAACACATAGTTTGTCCTGGTGAGTGGGACACAAAGACACCTATAAGCAGCTTATCCTGATTAATAAGACAATAACCAGGATGTGAGGCAGTGTTCAGGATATAAATCCCATTACAACAAAACACGGTTTAATCCTGAGGCTGAGTGCTGGGTAGAGGCTGGAGTGTTTGCTCATGTTGTCTACCCGCTAAAGACCCGGGGCGGGGGGGGGGGGGGGGGTGGAGTTTCATTGGCTCTCCATCCCTCCATCCATTCCTCTCTTCTTGTGATATCCTATGTGGAGACACTCCTCCTCAGTTCCTCAGCCTCTTTCACACTCTTCTGCTTCCTTCCATTAAACTCTGCTGGCGTCTGAGTCGGGGTCACACCGGGTCACACCGGGTCACACCGGGTCACACCGGGTCACACCGGGTCACACCGGGGTCACACCGGGTCACACCGACTGACGGCCTCCGAGCGCTGGACGCTGCGTTCAGCTCGGCTGCCAACATCCACTCAGCTTCCCTGACATCCTGCCAGACCCGACTGAACCTTTGACCTCGATCGAGACGCAGTCCACAACACACCGGAGCAGGGGACAGTGTTTCCACTGATGTCTGTAGAGCTGCTGTCCTTCTCATCAGCAGGTCTCTCCTCCTCTACAAACTGAATATCTTCAGACTGTAGGTCGAACGGAGCAGGACGTTTGACAGTGTCTCTGTTGGACTTCGAGACATAATCGACAGATGAATCAAACATACAAAGTGGGACATCACAGAATGAGCTCAGCCCAACAGTCTCCTTATGGAGCCACATTTAAATTCACTAGATACAGATTAGGATCTGAACCAAATCACTGGACTCCTGAATCGAGGATCCTCTAAACCTGTCATTATTCTGTTCTCTCAGTGTTGGAGACAAATCCAAATCTTTCTTGAGCAGCAAGCTTACTGGTAATCTGTCCTGTGGTTCGGTTTGTTTTCAAGTGTAACAACACGAGACAGGCAGTACTGTTAAGGTACTTTTATACTTTAATAAGTGAGTAAAACCCGTGGATGTGAACTTTCCACAGTCTCCTGCTGCTCTACAGGCTCCGCCCCTCGTCTGGATGTTCCCACACGAGTCAGACCCATAACAATCTCCTGCTTCACAGGACTAAACACTACAGGAGATGACAGGACACTGTTTTCTGGACATGTTTCAGTGTTCGAGAGCCTGGATCATGTTGTGAAGGGTCTACATTCTCACTATCGTTCTTCATATTTCAAAACTGATTCCAGCCTCTGTTTCCTGGACGTTTTCCAGAGTTTGTCACTTTTTACCAGTTTTATTACTTCTGCTGCTTCTCAAACCAGTTTTCATATTTCTTTCTGTTTTCGCTAACACTCAAGTAAAGGAGACAATTCAAAGAGACCATTTTAATTTGTGAATATTCATGGTATGAAGCTGCTCCAGTTTGAAGACACTGACACTAAAAATAAGAAGTTTTGTTTCCACAGTGGACGGATCCTGGTCCCACTCTGTAGGAACTAATTGAGTCTCGTCTGTGAAAGGCATCTTTGGCTTTGACCTACTTTGCCTCGGACTAGTTTTTCACTGTGACTGTCATTAAATCAGACGAGCTCAGTGGTGAACACGACCCTGTGGAGCTGCACTCAGCTGATCTTCACGTCTCGGGCGTTTGTGTCCTTCCCACTGTAACCTTGAAACCAGTCGCTCAGTGGGGAGTTGTAATGAACCCCAGCAGTTAGTGAAGCGTGACCATCACGGCCAGTTGAACAGAGGCCGATCAGCTTCTTGACATTAAACCTGATTCTGAAAAGATCTCAGTGTGAAACTGAAGCTGTAGCAGATTATCAGTAATTGAAGGTTTAAAGAGCACAAACTTCAGTCTGGTCTCTGATTGGCCTTAACTGGGCTGCAGCGGCAATAACTAACATTATTGGTTAAGCTGCTCATTAATTCACATTTAGTTTGTTAAGGTATTTGTAGTCGAGATAATCGTGTGTATGGATTCAAGATGAGAACAATCTATAGAAAGAAATAAACACTGTTAAAGACCTAGAAGATAAGTAAAGTTTATTTACATTTAAAAACAATGTGTACACTTTAGTATAATGAGAAAAAAATAAGTGTCCACTGCACAGACAGAACAGAGAAGATAGACTTGTGTAAAGATGCAGCACTGACTCAGTTCTGTGATTCACTGAAGCTCAAACTGTCTGTTCTTCCTGTTGCTAAACTCTTCTGCATCAGGATGTGCTGTGTGTGAATCCTGTGGAACCTGTTTCACCAGCTGCTGATGACACGTGGTCAGAAGTGTGCTCATCGTTTCCCGTGGTCAGGATTAAACCCGGCTGAACGCTGCCACAGATATCACACGTGCTACAGAAAGAACAATGACGGGTTTTACTGCTGTAGCACCAGTGTGTTGTGAGGTATGTGCGTGTTTCTGTGGACTTTTATATTGTGTGGTTCGGGTATGTGCTTGTGTGTGAGGTGAATAGACAACACAGTACTCCACTAGGTGTACTGTGTTGTACTGCTCTCTCTCCTCGGTGCAGCCGGACTGATGCTGAGGTGTCGGAGGGAAGTGAGCGTCCCTGCAGGGGTCTGGCTCTCGGCCCATGAGTTTGACCTGGAACTAATTTGAGCTGCTGGGAAACGATGATGATGATGATGCTGGTTGTAATGAGGGCAGGATGAAGGCTGTGTTACTGACAGGACTGTGGAACAGGTCCATTGTCCTGTGGTTGTTTTCATGTTGGTTTGTTTAAAGTAAGAAAATAACCCTCAGGCTCCATAACCCTTCAGCCTGTGACTGCAGTTTCCCTCCCATCCTGAAGAGGGCAGACCAGGCTCTTGGGTCATCAGGTGGATATTCTGATAAGCCCCAGTCACTAATCAGAACCAATCCCCTCAGCTGCTGAAGGCCTCACTGTCCGTTCTGTCCACTGCTGAACTTCCCACAGCTGAGGACGGGTCTGTCTGCTCAGAGGCACTGCGGCAGCCGACGAGGCAGACGTCACTTTTCACTGCTTCTGGTCAGTGGGACTTTCCAATGGGATGTGTGAGCAGAGGAGAACCTGGACATGTCAGCTGATGCTTAGTGTCTGAGTCCTGGTTAGTGCTTACTGACCCTGGCACAGTGTCTGTGGTGGATCTGAGGACATCACAGTGTCTGTGGTGGATCTGAGGAGTTCAGTGTCTGTGGTGGATCTGAGGACATCACAGTGTCTGTGGTGGATCTGAGGACATCACAGTGTCTGTGGTGGATCTGAGGAGGTCCCAGTGTCTGTGGTGGATCTGAGGAGTTCAGTGTCTGTGGTGGATCTGAGGAGTTCAGTGTCTGTGGTGGATCTGAGGACGTCCCAATCAGAGGTGATTATAAAGTCGTATCATAAGAAAACTCACCCTCATCATTTATCTGCCATTATGTTGGCGTTTCCCCTGAAATCCATTTTTCTCCTCATTATTAATACTGATGCGCGGAGCAGGTCGTATATTTATGTATATTTATGTATATTTATGACTTGGACATGTTACTACTGGCACCAGGTCCTGAAAGACGTTCTCACCTGTAGAGGTGAGGAGCTGCAGCAGCTGTGTGGGTGTTTGTGCCTCTTCTCTGTTTTCAGTCTCTAAATTAGAACAATGAACTGAGTTTGTTCTTGTGGCTGAAGTGAAGAACGATGTTTGTCCAGAACCAGTTTCCTGCTCTGGTTCTGCTGCAGTTTGCTGTTTTTACTTTGAAACTGATCTTTAATGTTCGGTAGGTGTGCTCGACGTTTAAGATGTGAAAACTTACACCTGCAGTCAAGTTGTGTTTCTGAGAAACCTGGTGAATAGAAGATGTGGAAGACCAGCTTTCATTTTTTTTTCTTCTACAAACTGAGGCTGTGAAAATATTGTCAGTAGATGAGAAATAGCTGAAATTCATTCCCCGCTGTGCCGGACGGGTCAAAGTGAACCGTGGTACTGTAGACATCCCTGTGGTCACATGATTCCTCCTCTACTGCTGCTCTGTAGAATCCAGTCCTCCGCTCTGTGAAGAGATGAACTCTGCAGGTCTGAGAGCAGTGGAGCGTCTTGTTCACATTCACACAGTCGCTCTAAGTCACACCTGGAGCCTCCAGTACCACCGCAGTCCGAGGCCCGACTCCAGACAGGAACTGACATTTACCTGAAATCTTCTGGAGCTTCTGTATGTGACAACTAAACTGTCTGAGGCTGCTGCTCTGGACCTGCTCTGGATCCCAGTGGTAAAATGCCAGAATTTAGTGACCGGCTCCAGAGAGGTCAGGACGGGACTGGACTGTCAGAAAATCCACAAAGTTTTTACCATACCTGGATCAACAGCCAATTACAAACAAACTTGTTAATGTACAGTTAGATTCTTGCCTTACGAAATGATGAATCAACACAGGCACACGCAAACACACACACACTCACACACACACACACACACACACACACACTCACGCTCACTTAGAAAAGCTGCTGGAACAGGCACGAACCTAAATGATTGTTAATCTCCACATGTGTGTGTGTGTGTACAGGGGATGTGTTGTTTGTTTGTGGTTCTGTGAGCACAGTGTGAATCCTGTGAGTTTCGGCTCTGGTTCATCAGCAGATCTCTGGTGAAACAAAACAACATCAGGTTCATTAAAAGATGAACCCAACGTCTGAGTTTGAAATCATCGACAGAATCAGAACCAGTGGTTGAGCTCCAGGCAGCAGAGCAGCACCACACTGAGGTCGAGGAGTCTCTGCTGTGGACCAGTGGGAGACGCTGGTCAGCTGACAGACTGACGGCTCCTCTGACCTCCCCCAAAGAGACCTGGAGCTCTGAGCTGGTTTCCTCCTGTCTGGTTTAATACAGTTATTTCTCTGTGTGTTGCAGCTTTCCGAGAGACAACCCAGTGAAGATGAGACCATGGTCCCAGTACTAACCTCCAAGAAAGCCAGCGAACTCCCAGTCAACGAAGTCGTGTGTGTCCTGCAGGTACGAACACAAACTACTCTCAAGTTAACAATTTATTCACTTTCGATAAAGACACAACGACAACACACAAAGTCTCGCACACATCCTCTACGTTTACTCAGCTCCTGTTACTGTCAGGACGCTCTCACTGGATTTATAAATATTTGTTTTAAAACAGTTATTGAGCAACAGCGCCCCCTGCAGCCTCATGTGGGGATTGACTGTTGGTCTGTGTCTGAAGTGGTTTTCATGTGTAGAAAGAATCAATGAATCAATGTGTTGACTCTGAGTCGTCCCACTGAAGTGAAACACAGCTGAACGCTGATATTACCCATGATCCTCTGCTTCCTGAACCTGAAGAGCTGCAGCTGTAACAAATCCACCAAACTGTTCAGAATTCTTCATGTTTCAAAGTTTCCTGCTGAATATTGGAGATAAACTGGTTGTTGATAACTTCAGAGTGTTCTGAGCTGATCTCAGTTCAGCTTCAGTCTAACGAAACACAGCGACGGGGAAGAAGCAGTGATTCCTTTTCTTGGAGCGGTGAGGAGGTGGAGCTGTTACTGATGGAAACACGTGATCTCTATTATCCATGTTGTATTCTCCACCAGTAAATGATCTGTATGGACACGTACAAAATATGATCAACTTCTTCCCAATCCATCCAGGCCGACCTGCAGTCGGGTCTGACCCGGGAGGAGGTGAACCGCAGGAGGGCGTACCATGGCTGGAACGAGTTCGACATCGGTGAGGAGGAGCCGCTGTGGAAGAAATACATCTTACAGGTAGGAGAGCTATCAGACCCAGAGAGGTTCTTCTTCAGATCTTCAGTCCACTGTGGTTCAGCAGCAGAACCAACAACCTGCATGTGCTTGTCACTGAGAGGTTCAGAGTGTTAGACAACTCAATGATAGGAATGGTACAGAGACAGAGCTCTTTGTTAAATAGATTATTTCTGTTTTCCCACAAACAGACATTATCTCTCTGCCCACAGACCCAGATCCCATTAGCATTTTACTTCCCAGAACAGTAGAGCTGCTGGTTTGCTGCTGCCCCGTTCTGATGGCTACCGGAGCCTGAGTCTGTTTGCTGACATGAAAACAGAAAAATGTCCAGGGCAACTGACTCACACATTTGTGTTCTCACATTCCTACACACAATTCCCGAGAGCAGCCTTAGCTAGTTTGTTATTGTGTGGTAACTTTATTTATGTGAAGGATCTGAAAATGTCTTCACCACTGAAAGTTACACAACAAACTGAGTTTTACACAGAAAGCACTTTGGCATCCAGTTAATGAACCGATCCACAGTGTGTGTCGTTTATGATGAACATGATGCTCTCACTTCATGCATTTCTAAATGTAATATTTACGAGTGAATTACATGTTTGTGTCGTGCAGCAGTAACAGATCGTCCCACAAACACTTACATAACAATCAGAGATGATCTGAATGCAGACGTAACATGAGTCGACATTCATGAGACAAGGAATCATTGTCCCTGAACAAAGACGTGTCTCCCACATGAAGACACAAGGCCTCAAACACAAGGATACCAGGACCACAAAAATATACAGGACCCTGCAACAGGGTGTAGTGACCCTTCTGGCGACAGAAGACCCCCCCCCCCCCCCCCCCCCCCCCCCCCCCCCCCACACACACACACACACACACACACAATGTAGAGAACCGTCTTTGCCAGCTTAGTCTGCACTGAGTGAATTAATGAGAGTTGATGAGCTGTGTCGAGTCATCAGTGCAGAAACAGACTTATTTGGATGCTGGAGGTGAAAGTTGAGCTGTCAGTCACTTGAGTCAGGGAGCTCCGCCCCTTCGGTCTTCACTGTGGACGAATGGCGCTGGCGTGAGCTCATCAGTGAACAAGGATCCTGAGGGTCAAATGAACCTGACCTTCATCTGACCTTCACCCTGACAACAAGTGATGTGACAGTGGAGCCCCGCAGCATCCTAACCTCTCCCTGTGTGTCTGCAGTTCAAAGACCCTCTCATTCTGCTGCTGCTGGCGTCGGCCGTCATCAGCGTTCTCATGCACCAGTTTGACGACGCCATCAGCATCACTGTGGTGAGTCGCTCCTTCATGTCCCTCGTCTTTATTTCAGTGTGCAGACCTGCTGATGTGTGCACATGAACATTTTAAGGGAGCGTCACCAGTGAAGATGGAGACTCCGCTGGGGTTGATCTGCAAGTTTTGAAAATGAGATGCTTTTAGAAAATGTGGTCTTTTGGATCATTTTGGGACGAATTACTGTGATGATGTTCAGGATGAGAAAACTAAAGATGATAAGAAGAGAAAATAAATAATATCCAAACGTCCTGCAGGTTGTAAAGTGTTAAACTGAACAAGTAACTTACTTATCTTAGTCCCAACTTGCTGTGAAGCTACGATATCCAAATGCAAAATCAACATAGTTACAGACGTGAGAAGGAAGCAGGAAACCTGACAATAAAAAGTCATATCTGAGTTTTTACACTTTGATACTGTACACAGGTATCAGAGCATTCATCCAGCTGTGTTTTATTTACAGGCCATCATCATAGTCGTGACCGTTGCCTTTGTCCAGGTGAGTCTGCTGCGTCCCTGTTTTCAGCCTCTCTCTGTAAACGTTATTGTAAAACTGTCATAACTGTTAAGATGGATAAGGAAGGTTTACAGTGTGTGTGTCTGTGTGTATATTATCTTCTCCATGTATATATTTGTGAACTTGTGCTGCATCATGTTAATGTTCTTTGTGTGAAGGAGTATCGCTCAGAGAAATCTCTAGAGGAGCTCGGGAAGCTGGTTCCTCCAGGATGTCACTGGTGAGTCCAGAGAAACTTGGTGTTCATATGATGAGATGATGACAGAGCAGAGTTCAAGCTCCTCACGTCTGGACCAGTTCTCACACTCTAAATCAGACACTTGTGCAAACACTGCTGAACTCCTTTTAGTTTGAAAACTTGTGTTAGGGTACAGCTACACACTGGTACACACACTGGTACACACTGGTACACACTGGTACACACTGGTACACACTGGTACACACACTGGTACACACAATGGTACACACTGGTACACACTCATCTATTCTATGAACTTTCCTCAGTCATAGTATTTCCTGTAATTAAGCAACCCGCTGCAATGTTACTGTTATTACACTGAGTGTGAACTCGTTTAATGTGAATATTTGCTGATATCTAAATCTCTCTCTCTCTCTCTCTCTCTGTACCTCTCTCTCTCTCTGTCTCTCTCTCTCTCTCTCTCTCTCCCTCAGTATCAGAGATGGGAACTTGGAGCACCTGCTGGCCAGAGAGCTGGTTCCTGGAGACACTGTGTGTCTGTCGGTGGGAGAGAGAGTCCCAGCAGACCTCCGCCTCTTTGAGGTACACACACACACACACACACACACACACACACACACACACACACAGCCTTGTTCACACAACATGATTTGTAGCCTGGTTTCCTGTCTCCGGGCCCAGGATGGACTGAGGGCACATGTAGTGGTGATGAGACTGTATTTGTAGTCAGGGGAATCCAGTATTAACTGTGTGTGAGCGACTGAGTGCAGCTTCTCTTCACTGCATCCCGCTCAGGTGGGGTCTGCACAGAATGAACAGACCCCCCCCCCCCCTCCATCGTGTTGTTCTGTAGCAGGACGACACAGAAGAGTCCTCACGTCCACCAGGGACCTTACCACAGACGTCTTTGTTAGGACTTGTTCCGCTTGTTATCTTTTTATGATCATCATTTATACCGTACATCCTGCTCATAACACACACCCAGTCACCTGGAGGTTTCCCAGTACAGCCCCAGTATTCTTCTTTATTTTACATCATAAAGATTATTTCCTAGAAAGGAGAAATGTTTTGGTTTCCTGGAAACAGTCTCTGGTACTTAGTCAAACATAAAGAGACAATTTGTCCCCTGATCCGTTTGTACAGTTAATTATTCACTGAATTATAAGTTTTCAGTATTTGTTCAATGCTGCATCAATTTCAGAAATGTGCTTTTAAACTCTGAAGCCTGACTCGTGACATGATTGATGGGATTTCACTCGGGTGTGAACTGAAACCTGCAGGAGGACGAGGTGTGAGTCTGGTCTCAGACCAGCTGAGGAGCAGTTTGTGGTGGGAACGCTTCCTGTAGCCACGTGTGCTTTGCATTATGGGATGTTTTCAAAGTCATCGAATGATTATAAGAAAAACCTCTTCCTGTCAGTTAAAGACGTCAGCTGTTAAACCGTCTGCCTCTGACTGTCGGCTCATACTGAAAACATGACTGCATTTTACTTTCTTACATGTCGTTGATGTTTTATTTCTGTCCTCTCTTGATTCCCCCTGGGACCTTAAACCCGTCATTAGATCAGAGGACATCTTGAGGATTTAGAAACAGAAGCTTTCTGCCCCGGTTGCTCTTACAAGCAGAACTAGTTAGAGTGAGATCTGTTGATGTTCAGTGCCTCCTCTGTGTTTGTCCTCCGCAGGCGAGCGACCTGTCTGTGGACGAGTCCAGTCTGACGGGCGAGACCAGCCCCTGCTCCAAGTCCACCTCCCACCAGCTGGCAGCCAGCAACGGAGACATCGCCTCCCGCAGCAACGTGGCCTTCATGGGGACGCTGGTGCGATGTGGCAAAGCCAAGGTACACACACCGCTCTCACACACACACACACACACACACACACACACACACGTTTCTCTGAAGATAGAAGCATTTGTCGAATCTGATGCGTCAACGCACGAACAAATTGATTATAACATTCTAGAACACAAAGTTGCTGAATGTTGATAAGAACTCACACCAACATACACGTACTGTAACACTCAGTTATTATATTAGAAAAGCAAACCATCAGATTCAGAGACACCATCGATCTTCATGTGTGTGATCTCCTCCTCAGGGCATCGTCATCGGAACCGGAGAGAGCTCCGAGTTTGGGGAAGTTTTCAAGATGATGCAAGCAGAAGAGGTAACGTGTCAACAAGCTGCTTCACTTCTCATGTCTGCTGCACACTGAGCTGCTCTCAGACTCCTGACGGGCTCCTCACATGTTCCTCACATGTTCCTCACATGCTCTGCAGGTTCTCTCTTTGAGAACAAATGTCAGAGTCAGTGTCTCTGGACATGTTCTGGATCTTCTCCTGCAGCCTCCTGGTAAAATGTGTGTAACATGTCAGAGTGAGTCCATGTGAGGAACCAGCAGGACAATGTGTGGAAGCTTCCCAGAGAGCGAGTGGACGTGTGGATGAGGTTTCTAACACGTGACGTGAAACTTGAAGAACACAAACATCTCAGGATGAAGAAGAGGAGCCGGACACGTAGAAGATGAAGACGTCCACTTGGAAACAGATTCAGATACATTTATTTGTCCCAAACACATGCACGGGAAACTGGAATGTGTTTCACACTCATGCAGGAAGGGAAATGTAACCTCTGCTTTTGACCCATCTGGTGAAGGACACACAGAGCAGTGAGCAGCCATGTACGGCGCACGGGGACCAGATTTTGGGGGAGTAAGGTGCCTTGCTCAGGGGCACTAGAAAGGGTAGGGAGAATCCTCTTGGATTTTTGGACAGATCAATCCAGGTTCGACCTTTTTGTTGTTTCTCCGTGAAGTCGAACCAGAGACCTTCTGCCACTAGTCCAAGTTTCTGCCACTAGTCCACCGCCTCTCCCGAGAAACCCGAGGAGATTCCAGATCTTCTGGTGATGAGGGCCGACTCCGTGTGGAGGAGCTGGAAACAACAACACTGATCTGTCCACAGCAGAGTTCATACGTCATGTCCCGCCTCCTGCTGCTCTACAGGCTCCGCCCCTCGTCTGATGTTCCCACATGTTCCTGTATCCAGGAAATGTTATCTTCCTTTCTGTAGAAGTGTCTCTGATCTTTATTCACAGAACAAGTTTAAATTCAAATGGTTTGAATATAGAGGAGGACATTTAAAGGAATAGATCTGAGTTTAAAACATGAAAACCGTGTTTTGAAGAATGTGAAACTTCTGCCCTGAGCCTTGATTTATAAATCAATCTTCTGTTTTTAAGGTTGAGAAGAAACGCTCAGTCTGTGTTCGGTGAATGTTTCTTTATTGATTCGTGGCTTTAATTTGTCACAGTTTAAATGTCCGTCTGTGAAAACGTGATGTGACCCTCCGTCTGTTTTCTTTTGTTCAGGCTCCTAAGACTCCGCTGCAGAAGAGCATGGACCTTCTGGGGAAGCAGCTCTCTCTTTATTCCTTTGGCATCATAGGTTGGTTGTCACTCGTCAGTCTTCACCCTCAGCGGCTGCGTGTCACGTGCCCACGTTTACCTGATGTGCTCACTGCTGTGTTGTTTAGGGGTCATCATGCTGGTGGGGTGGCTGCAGGGGAAGAGGATCCTCGACATGTTCACCATCGGTGTCAGGTACATGTCTTTTCACCACTGCTGCCATGATAACGACACTTTGGACTCGTGACGGCTGCCTCGCATGAACCCCGGGCTCACTCAGAAGTCAATAACAAGATGCAATATGCACATGAACACCAGGGGCAGTAGAGAGACAAACTTTGAGGACAAGCTAAAAGATTAAATGTGAAACTGATGGTTCAGCTCTGACTTCATGTTCCTGTTTGTGAGTTTAGAAAACGATTGAACTCTGAGTCTGAAGTTTTCTTCTGTATCAGAATATAAATCACATTATCACTAAGTGACCTTTATCTGATCATCGTCACTATGATCATTAAAGAGAGTTACAGGTTCCAGCCTCTAATCGGCACATAGAGTAAATAAAGTAAAGTTTGAGGAAATGTTCCTTCTGTTTCAGAGAGTGAGACGTTCTCATTTAAATAATAATGATAATTAACTTTAACACAGCATTTTTTTCTAATATACAGAGAACAATTTCCTCCTGAAAATAATCTTGATTTTTAAAAACATTTTCAAACTTGTTATAAAGTTCTTCAAACAGTGCAGCAAAATAAGAAATCAAATAATATAATTTTAATGAATCATATGATTAGAATGTGACAAGAGGATGAAATGATAAATTATGATAAAAGTGTTTTGAAATAAAAAGATAAATAAAGTTAAATAAATATTTTATAAACTGTTCTAAAGATGCAAACTTATAACACGGATGTAGATAATATCGATCTTTACAGATCAGATACTGAGGGAGCTCATGCCTCGTGGGTCAGTCTGTAGACGATAGTTTAGTCAAATGAATTATGTTAAATGTTCTCAGGTTAAAAGCTGGAAGTAAAGATGGAGTCTCATCTCAGTGACGTGCTGTTTGTGTCCCTCAGTCTGGCGGTAGCGGCCATCCCAGAGGGTCTGCCCATCGTGGTGACGGTGACGCTGGCGCTCGGGGTGATGCGCATGGTGAAGAAAAGGGCCATCATCAAGAAGCTGCCCATCGTAGAGACTCTGGGTACTGAAGAGTTGATCATCCACAACATCACACATTTTCTCAGTCTGGACCCAGAGCTGAAATACATTTCTTTAACCTCACTGGTCATCACCCTCCAGACCAGGACTGATGTGATTCAGGTTTCAGGTGTTTGTCTGACCAGCACGTTGTCGTCCTCCATCAGGCTGCTGCAACGTGATCTGCTCCGACAAGACGGGAACTCTGACCAAGAACGAGATGACCGTCACTCAGCTGTACACGTCCGACGGGCTCCACGCCGAGGTGAGAACCTCCCCTCACGGCCACGTGTCACAGGAAGCAGTCGAGTTTAGATCTGGACCGTGCAGCTGATTGAGAGGTTGTGGTTGAGAAGAGGTTTTATACCGGAGCTTGAAGTGTGACGTCCAGAACGTGAAGAGACAACGAGTCGGAACATTAAAGTTAAAACCTTTTAGTTTGTCTGCTGTCTCTGATTGGTTCAGTTCATCGGTCAGAAGATCCAAAGCTGCTGGACGGTGTTTAGATGTTCTGTCTGTTCATCCTGACCAAACTTTTCCTGATCACAAAGTTATGTCGGTTCAGTTTTTACCAGTAACATTGTCTTGCAGGTGACGGGCGTCGGCTACAACAGAGAAGGAGAAGTGATTGTGGACGGGGAGATCGTCCACGGCTTCTCCTGCCCGTCCATAAGTAAGATCGTGGAGGTGAGTTCACTGAAGGAGACATATCTGCAAAATACATTTAGTTACTAAGAGATCCAGCTGTTGCAGTAGATGAGATTCAATGGTGACTGGTTTGTGACGTCAGGTCGGCTGTGTGTGCAACGACTCCGTGATCAGGAATCACACTCTGCTGGGACGGCCGACGGAGGGAGCGCTCATCGCCCTCGCCATGAAGGTAAACACAAACCATGTGACTGCACGTGTCTCTGGAGTTCTCTCCTTTAGAACCACCCGTCTTCTCCGGGTTTGATCTTCTTCATCCTGAGAGAAGTTTGGATCTGAGCTCCAGTCCACGGTCACATGTCTGCTGGGACAGAGCGACACATCTGGGCAGCACACGTCAGAAAGGAGTCTTTGTTTGTGTTTTCCAGCTGTTGTCTCTGATCCAGCTGTTGTGTGTTTCATCCAGCGGTTGTGTGTCTGATCCAGCTGTTGTCTCTGATCCAGCTGTTGTCTCTGATCCAGCTGTTGTCTCTGATCCAGCTGTTGTGTGTCTCATCCAGCTGTTGTCTCTGATCCAGCTGTTGTGTCTCTCTGATCCAGCTGTTGTCTCTGATCCAGCTGTTGTGTGTCTCATCCAGCGGTTGTGTCTCTGATCCAGTTGTTGTGTCTGATCCAGCTGTTGTCTCTGATCCAGCTGTTGTGTGTCTCTTCCAGCTGTTGTGTGTCTCTGATCCAGCTGTTGTGTCTTCCAGATGGGGCTGGAGAGCTTGCAGAAGGAGTACGTCCGTCTGGAGGAGCATCCCTTCACCTCGGAGCAGAAGTGGATGGCTGTCCGCTGTGTTCCCCGCAGCCAGCAGGTCTGCACCCCCCCATTGACTCTTCCTCATCTTCGCCATCCTCCATTTATCTCAACTGGAATCATTTATTGTTATTGATTAGATTTTGTAATATTGACCAGCTGCAATGTTATTGAAGAAGAAGAATTCAATAAACAAAAATCCATATGAGGAGTTATGATCTGTAGTTAAATATGTATTTTATATGTATATTGAATCAATGAGTTTCCTCCCTCGCCCCTCAGGACAGGCCTGGACTCTACTTCGTGAAGGGGGCGTACGAGCAGGTGATTCGATTCTGCAGCTCCTACAGCAGCAGAGGAACCAGCCTTCCCCTCACCCACCAGCAGAGGGAGCTGTACCAGCAGCAGATCAGCTACATGGGCTCGGCCAGCCTGCGAGGTGAGAAGAGCCGACAGCAGGACCTCAGCTCCCAAACCTTAACGCCATTAAACCGGCTCATTGCGTCTCCCTCCTCCCTCCGGCAGTGCTGGCGTTTGCGTCCGGTGCAGAGATGGGGAACTTGACCTTCCTGGGTCTGGTGGGCATCATCGACCCTCCGAGGTCAGGGGTCAAAGAGGCCGTGGCCACGCTCATCAGCTCCGGTGTCGCCATCAAGATGATCACTGGAGACTCACAGGAGACGGCCGTGTCCATAGGTCCGAGAGCCTGGAGTCACTCAATGTGTTCCATCAGCAGGATGTAGAACAGATGAAAAATATACAAAGACTATTTAATCTTCATTAAAACATGTTGAATGTCAATCACTTTATACAAAGATGGAAATCCTCTGGGTCGCCCCCTGCTGGCTGACTCCAGCATCGGTCATTAACTCCTCGTCAATCATAATAATCGTCCTAATATCTCAATCTTAAACAATCATCTCCTTACTCAAAGCAGATAAGAGACTTTGTAACAGTTAACAACTTAACACAACATTAACAACCTACAGATTCATTTTGGATTTTTAAGAATCAATATTCTATGAACTCTTTATGATTTAAATTCTCTTTTCTCTGATTGTCGGCAGCGAGTCGTCTCGGTCTTTTCTCCAAAGGTTCCCAGAGTCTGTCTGGAGAAGAAGTCGATCATCTGGACCTGCAGCAGCTTTCACACATCGTCCCCAGAGTGAGAGACCACACACACACCGACACACACACACACACACACACACACCGACACACACACACCGACACACACACTGACACACACACACACACACACACACAGACTGTCAAAGGTCAAAGTGACCTCATGTTACTGTGAATGTGATCATATTTAGAAATATGTACATGGAAGCTGCAGGTTATTTGTGTCCATCATTTGTTTATGTGTGTGTGTGTCTGTGTGTGTCTGTGTGTGTCTGTGTGTCTGTGTGTCTGTGTGTGTGTGCTCTCTGTGCAGATCGCTGTGTTTTATCGAGCCAGTCCGAGACACAAGCTGAAGATCGTCAAGGTGAGAACCACGAACCACACACTTCAGATTTGATGTCTGTTATAGACGAGGTTCAAGCCCCGCCCCTCTGCAGTCGCTCCAGAACCTCGGCGCCGTGGTGGCGATGACCGGTGATGGCGTGAACGACGCCGTGGCTCTGAAGGCGGCCGACATCGGCATCGCGATGGGCCAGACGGGAACCGACGTGTGCAAGGAGGCGGCCGATATGATCCTGGTGGACGACGACTTCCAGACCATCATGTGAGTCAAACCAGGAAGTTCGTGTCTGGACCTGACTCTGGATCAGACTCTGCTCTGTCCCTCTGGTCGTTGGCTCCGACCCACAGATCTCAGATCAGCTTTTATCAGCCAATCCACAGGAACAGGAGTGTAAACATCATGACACAGAATGTGAGGCTGGGTAGTTCATCTGGGACGGATCTGTTTGTTTGAGTTCTGTTCACTTTTTATTAAAGTCGTAAAAACACTGAGACGCTTACGAGAGAAACTTCACTTTACTTTAATTATCTTGAAAAGATCATTAATTACAGTTTGAAATTCAATTTTCTTTTCTTTTCCAGGTCGGCCATCGAGGAAGGAAAAGGAATTTATAACAACATCAAAAACTTTGTCCGTTTTCAGCTGAGCACGTGAGTCAAGGTCGTCTCTGATCTCCCCATGTTCTCCCCATGCTCTCATTTTTTCCCCATGTTCTCCCCATGTTCTTTTCATGCTCTCCCCCATGCTCTCCCCGTGTTCTCCCCATGTTGTCTTCATGTTCCCCCTCATGCTCTCCCCATGCTCTTCCTCTAGCTCTCCCCATTTTCTCCCCATTCTCTCCGGACGTTCTCCTCACGTTCTCATGTTCTCCTCATGTTCTCATGTTCTCCTCATGTTCTCCCGACGTTGTTCTCTCTGATCTTGTTCCTGCCCTGTCGCTGGTCTCCAGGAGCATTGCTGCGCTGACGCTCATCTCTCTGGCGACACTGATGAACTTCCCCAACCCGCTGAACGCGATGCAGATCCTGTGGATCAACATCATCATGGACGGACCTCCTGCTCAGAGGTACAGGAGCATCATGGGAACTGTAGTGCACAGACATGCAGTTTGTAGATTATTCTTTCTTAGGCTGATTGCAGGAGGTCCTACACGTCCAAACTTTAAGTTTGTTAACTGTGGGTGTGTCTCTTCAGTTTGGGGGTGGAGCCTGTCGACCCGGAGGTGATCAGAAAACCTCCTCGTAACGTTAGAGACAGCATCATCGACCGAGGTCTGATCGTCAAAGTCCTGGTGTCCGCGTTCATCATCGTCTGTGGGACGCTGTTCGTCTTCTGGAGAGAGGTGACTTCTTCTTCTTCTTCTTCATCTTCTTCTTCTTCTTCTTGAGATTGATTCAAATTCTACTTTTCTCTTGGCTCTTCAGTTGCAGGACAACGTGATCACTCCTCGAGACACAACCATGACCTTCACCTGCTTCGTCTTCTTCGACATGTTCAACGCTCTGAGCTCGCGCTCACAGGTGAGACCTTATCTCATGTTGCTCGCTCGGTGTGAGATGATGATACGAGTGAGTGACGTGTGATGGTGTGTGGTCCTCAGACTCGTATGGTCCATGAGATGGGTCTGTGCAGCAACAGGACGTTCTGTTACGCCGTGCTGGCGTCCATCATGGGGCAGCTGCTCGTCATCTACTTCCCTCCGCTGCAGAACGTCTTCCAGACCGAGAGCCTCAGCTTCTTCGGTAAGAGCTTCACCTTAGAGGAGCATTCCACCAAACAGGACGCTAGCTTGTTAGCATGTCGCCACGTTAGCTTGTTAGCATGTCATCACGTTAGCTTGTTAGCATGTCGCCACGTTAGCATGTGAGCTTGTTAGCATGTCGCCACGTTAGCATGTCACCACGTTAGCTTGTTAGCATGTCGCTACGTTATTATGTGAGCTTGTTAGCATGTCACCAGGTTAGCATGTCACCATGTTAGCATGTTACAGTGTGACTCAGCAGTTTGTTACAGTGTGACTCAGCAGTTTGTTACAGTGTGACTCAGCAGTTTGTGTATCTTGCAGACCTGCTGTTCCTGGTGAGTCTCACCTCGTCGGTGTGCGTTGTGTCGGAGGCCATTAAGAAGCTGGAGAGGTGGAGGGGCGTTCAGAGGAGCCCCCCCACTGACTGTTTCCACGAGGTATGACCCCCCCCCCCACACACACACTGCAGTCAGGAGGCCAGTTCTAGGATCTCACTGACTCGTTCAGACTGAAAGGACTTGTGGGACCTTCCCGTGAGACCCTGGGACTCTGGTCTGGACCCGGAGGAGACGGACTGAGACCAGATGGAAAACTTGAATTAAAGGTGGGAGGACAAGATGGCTGCCGGTGTCCTGACTCTGTGCTCAGTGTATTTATTACCACGGCCCCCCTGTGCTCAGCCTCGCTGTAGATCCCTGTCAGGGTCAAAGGCCACGGACCACCGCCCACACCCTCCCACCGGGAACTGGCTCGTGATTTTGGACGCACGTTAGAAACCCCTCTGATGAATCAAATACTAAAGACGTGTGCAACTGTTTGTGTCCTGTCCTTTTTAAATGATCGAGTAGAAGGAGGCGTCGACCACGTCTGGACTGTGGCTGAGCTCACAACATGGTGGAGGTGTGACGGTGCAAAACCAGTTTGATGCTCGAGCTTCATGATCGATTCCCTTCAAAGTTCTAAAGAGAAACAGTGAAGACCAGCTTGAACGTTTCTCACCTGAGACTTGAAAACTTAAGAAAAAATATATTCTTAAAACCTGATTTTAATTTGTTTTCTTTATAAAATTCAATATATTTGTGATTAATAAGTTTTGGGAACAAAAATATAATAACATCAAATTTCATTATTAATGAACCTTATTCTCATTTTAAGACATGAAATATTGATGTTTGCTTTATATCAACATTCAGATTCTGTCGTGACTGTAACTCTCAGAACACACGTGTTACACCTCCACCTCCGGCTTTCTTTCTGCTATTCATAGGAAAAATAAATGTCATGCTTCCTCTTCCACTGGTTTATTTAAATTTAAAACTCTGCTGCTGTTTGAAAGGTGGAAGGAGAAAATACATTTTCTAACCTGAGTTTTCCGTGAACGTGGCGTCTTCAGTCCCGACGCGCTGTCTCATCTTGTGCCTTAGAGAAGTCGTCCCTCGTCTGTCTCCGTGGACGCCCTTTACTCACTGACGGTGTCTCTGTTCAATCGTGATTCACTTTCAGATTCTCCCGAAGGTTTAAGCCACAATAATTTGACTTTTCATTTTCATTTCTGGTAAAATTTAGATTTTTTTATTCAGAATTTTCTTCCACCTTTGATCACTGTCGAGGAGTCGCAGTGCTTTCTGGGAAACGTGGTTTACTTTGCTGTCTCTCTGTTGAAAGTTGATTTTAAAATACTTGTATTTAATTTATTTCCAAAAGGCACATGTGGGCTGTTTTAAATCACTCTGCTGCTGTTTCCAGCATCAAATCCTCTTTTTTGTCGTATTGTTCACGACTCGGTTTCCTCATGAAATTAAAGATGATTTATCTGAAATAACAGCAGAGTCCATTTTTCTTTCAAGTTTTCATTTCTCATGTCAGTAAATTAATGAGATTATATGTTGGCAGAGATATTAAAGAGTTTTTTTACAACGTGAGTCTTATTTTTGTAGCTTTTGTCCAGAATCGACTGATCAGTGCACACAGAGGTTTGAAAACAAGTAGAAAACCATAGAGAACAATAAAAACTCAAGGAAAGACTTTGTTATCAATGTGTAAAAAGTAGATTGAGCTTCTCTGCATCCACCAGTAAACAGGAAACGAGTGAAGCAGATGCAGTCTGTGGTACTGGGAGCACTTCACTGGCCAGGCTGGTTCTGTTTGGCTCCAGCAGCTGACAGAGGTTCATCCTCTGAGGAGAATCTAGATCTTTCAGAAGCTCATCAGAGGAGCTCAGAGGATCTTGTGGGTCTCTGAAGACCCTGGTCCTCCTCAGAGACTCGAACCACACCAGCTCCACAGATCCTCTGAGAACATGATGTCATGGTTCAAAGGAAGGGCTGGTCAGTGGGCGGAGCTTCAGACTGTTTGATCTCTTATCTCCAACTTAACCTGGAGCAGGTCAGATGCTCAGCATAAGTTACCATGGAGAATTAAATTCTTCTTTTAAAGAAGCTCACTTTGTTTTCATTCAGACCTTCAGACACTTATTCAAACAGTAAAAATAGAATAAAACCTGCTCATGTTTCATGATCCTCTCGTCAAAGACCTTTCACAACAGAACTGAGCGTCTGAGACGTGTTGGTACAGAAGCTTCAGCTCAGGATGAACAACAGAGGAAGAAGAAATGAAATGTTATCAGATCAAAACTCGACTGAAGACAAACATCAAATCAAACTCTTATTATTATCACTCAGGTTTTTAATCAGTGGTGTATAAAGTATTTGAAAGTCATACTAGAGTAAAAGTACAGATATCTACCCTGAAAATGTCGCCCATATTAAATGTACTTAAGTATCAAAAGTACAAGTACCAAAATAAAAAATGTTAAGTACTTTTTAAAGACTATACAGACACAAAACAACCAACATTTGTTCTCTTCATGCAGTTATTTCAAAATTAAAACAAATATACGTATACTGTATAATTTGACAAATTTTAACCCCAGATGCTGATCAAACATATGTGAAAAATCTACTTAAGCCGAGTAACAAAGTATTTGTACTTCTTTACAGTAATGAAGTATTTGTACTAAAGGCCGGCGCATGGTTCTGCGGCTGCAGTTTTCACGCAGTTGTTTTAATTTATGGTTCTCCAATGGTTGCGCGTGCTGCAAAGCAATTCACCTCCAGAACACTAGGTGGAGTAACTTTTCTTTTTGAAGACGACCTTAGAGATGTTTGTTTGTGGCAGTGGACTGTTTATTTACTTCGCTCTGCTGCTCCTCTTAGTCTTAGTCCCTGATCTTCCTCCACAGCTTCGTACACTGGTCGTCCTTCAAACCGACGTTAGCCGAGATCTCCTTCCAGGAGTCACAGGCCATCTACGCGTCCTTGTATTCCGTCAATGACGGGTTATACAAGTGGTCATACTTTCAGATCTCTTCTGTCAAACACTCTTCTATTTGGTCCATATTCGTTCTTCTAAAACTTCCTGGCTTCTGCCGGTATAATTCGGCATGAAACCCGAAATGTGACTCCGGAAAGGATGTAGTTAGCCGACCAATCACAGCCTTGCGGGCTGCGTCAGGCTTGCGTAACTTTGTCCTATAGTTAAAAAAATTGGGCGACGCACACAAGCACGCAAGAAGGGACACGCAAGGACATGCAAGGAGCTCTTGTGCTTGCGTGTCCTTGCGTGTTTCTGAAAACGCAGAAGCCCGGCCGGCCTTTAGTTACTTCCCACCACTGTCTTTTTTTATCTGTTTTTGGTTTGTGTCCGAGCGTCGGAAACGCAGACTTAAGAAAAAGTAACATGATCATTTATGTTGCTCCAGAAAACCTGACCGACACAAACATGGGGTCATGTGTCCGTCACTGACCGAGTAAACAAAGATGGACGACATGACGGCTCACAAAACTGAAGCCAAATCCTCAACCGCCCCCTGGTGGCTGGCTGCAGTACAGGTCAACCTTCTCCATGTTACCAGATGGGACATGAACCAAACCAAAAAAGTAGACGGTGGATGGTTTCTGTCATTTCACGTAGTTCTTATCTCACTGATGCTTGTTCACGTGTTCATGTTTCTGTTGTTTCCACAAGATGGCAGCATTGTGTCGTCCATCTTTATTTGCAGTCGTTCATCGTCTGTATGGATATAATAGATTATAGATTGTTTTTAACCCCTGATCTCTGCCTCTCCTGTTTTTCTGTAGCTTTATACAAAACCATTTTTTCTGATCTCTGGTGTTGGACGGTGACTCGTGGTGGATAACGGCCTCAGAGGAGGTCCCCCCCCCTCGACTCCTCTTTACGGTTCAATTCTGGGTTTTTGCATCGGTTGTTTCTCTCTTTGGTTTTGAATCGAGTTTTCACCATCACCACATAGTCCAGAGACGGATCGTCAGGAGACAGATAGTCCAGAGACGGATCGTCCTGTGCTCTGATGAAGCGCTGGACGACAGACAGCATAGATTGGTACAGATCTCTCTTCAGAAAGTCCCTCAGGCCTCCAATCGTCCTCATCCTGTGGACCAGCCGGTGGACCAGCTTCCCCTCATACAACCTGGACCACAACAAAGAACACGGTGAAGTCTCATTCAGCACTTTAAAAAACGTCCTGGAGCTATTGGTGCCCCCCCCCACTTGCTCCAAATATAGTTACTTCTGGGTTCTAAACACTAAACGTCAAACTGAGGTTTCAGAACAGAAACTCAGGGACCAGCAGGGGGCGCCACAGTGACGGACCTCATTTTTCTTTGTGTTTGGTTGTTTTCCGGATCTCGTTCAGAAGCAGCTCAGGGTAAATGATTGAATAAGTATATTGGGTGTATTTGTCTTTACTTTTTATTGATGTGACTTATAATAAAGTTTCAAGTTAAAGTGAAAAATATCAAAGCTCAGGTCGTTTCTTTACTCGTGGCTCTATGCAGGGCCGTCACAAGGGGGGGGGGGGGGGTCTCTCAGCGTCTCACCGTGCGATGTGTGGGTCGGGGAGGGGGCAGCTCAGCAGGTGGTTCAGCTGGACGCTGTCCTTCAGGCACATCTGCCACTGGTTGAGGGCGTGAGCCACGTCCAGGTCCAGCTTCGGTTCCTGATGTGGATTTTCAGGCTGCAGCACTGCAACACACACACGTCACACACACGTCACACACACACATCACACGTCACACACACACATCACACGTCACACGCAGGTAATTGAGGAAATGATCAGAAGCTAAGAAGCGGTCGTGGCTTCGGTCTGAAGCGGTCCCACCTGCTGCGTGTCTCAGGGCGTCTCCGTCACTCAGCCACAGCAGCAGTGACTTCAGCAGCGTCTCGTCTGGAGCCGGCTCAGCGTTCTGCAGCCAGAAGCAGGTGACGGCCACCGGGAGGCGCAGCTGAGGCGGCAGGCCGCTCAGAGACGACTCCTTCACCTTCAAGGCCTGAAGAATCACCTGCAGGCGCAGGGATAGCTCCACCTGGGGGCGACATTCAGTCAACACAGGGGTAGAGTCCGCTTCTTCCAATGACGGTAAACAAAGATATTGTGTGTGGGACAGTGTTCCTGTGAAACTAAAGGCCTCCTCTTCGGCCTATATGTGAAGTCAGAAGCCTGAAAACAAGCTTGGTCCCTTTGTTCAGGAGAACTACTAAAAAGCCCAGGAACTCAATCTCCCAGGATGCCGCAGGTCCTTTTGTTCCAGACAGTTTCACCCAGAGGTGTGAAAAAGCCACCAGGGTCAACTCCAATTGGTCACTCTGGCCCCATGACCTGTGAGGTCACCGGGCCAATACAAGGACAGATCTACCACTCCTCACTCTTTTTCACCAACCTTCCCCGGAGGAAGGCTGCCGAGTCGGGGGGGAGCCTGGCATCTTCTCTTCACATCCAAATCTACGAGGAGCGCAAAGGTCTAGCTCCCAGCTCATCTTCTCAAGGAAACCTCTCCAATCAAGTTCTTCCAAACTCCTAGCAGCGACTCGATGTCAGGTAAGATTCAACGAGCTGAGCCCCACAGCTCCACAGAACCACGAATGCAGAACCTTACGAGCAACCAGAAGACTTTCTCCCTCTCTAAGGACTGGTAACATACTGGGCTTAATAATATACTAGACTAAGCAAGACTGCTAATTCGATTCTGTGTGATGCCTATGAGTTTGATATGTGACATTTTGAGTTCTAAGTTATTCGAAAGTAAAGTTAGTTTGTAATGCGCTTCATGTTTTTCTTTGCATTTCAGTCTATCCTCTGTCTAATGTAGCACAACACAGACACACACATATCAGTTCACCTAGTCAGACCTCCCCCCCGCTCGGTCGTAAAGCAACTTCAGAGGAAGGGGGGGGCTGCTATCTCTAGGAGGTCAGCGACCATTTTGAAAGCATGACAAGGAAGGTGTGAACTTTGGCCAAGCCCCCATTTTGAGAGCACCCTGATTTACATAGACACACACATTCACATACACATCTTTGTTTAGTTAATATGTTATAGGAGTTTGTGTTTTTATACATTATCATATTCATAATAAATGTTTTTCTTTCACAAATCTTCTTTCATTTATGCTGCATAAGTGAATTTTGCCAACCGCTACACTGTCAAGAACTCGATAACCTTCACTGTTCATTATATAATCTTCAATAGTAAATATTGAGATTTCTAATTGAACTAGATCTAAATGAGACTGATCTTAATCAATAACTTGTCTCTTTTCCCTTCTCTGAAGGGTGGTGCCCTGAGAGAACTTTAACCAACTAAAGTTATGATTTGATATTAACATTTTAAATATTAATGTTTTATATTTTATTTTGATAACCAAATGTATTGAATGCCTAAAGGCACACCATTCTATGGTATCACTTTTAAAGCATTATTGCACAACATCACAACCAGACACATGAGGAACACTCAGGGACCGGAGTATTGGGACACCCCTCTTCCAACTCGGTGCTTCATTCGGTCATCGGTGTAACTGGTGAAGATAAATCTTCATTTTGGACAATTCTATGAAAATGAGTCACATGTCGTAAATAAAGAATGTTTGAATGATGTGTCCACCTTGTTCAGCGAGCGGAGTTCGAGCCCTGGAGTGACTGATCTGACGTCCGGTTGAACAGGGATGGGATCCAGCTTGAGGCCGTCTCTGTCCCACTCCTCCACCAGGAGACCAGTGTCTCTGCCCAGCAGCAGCCCGTACAGCAGCTGGCGGAGCGGCCTGGAGGTCAGGGCAGCGCTGGGCATGTCTCCGTGGTCAACAGGCATCCTGAGGCCCTTTCTGTGCAGCTGCAGAACATTCAAGATGTCTCCAGACAGATGGGCCTGCATCAGAGGACGCCGCATCCAGTCCGGGACACGAACCCCCACCTCAGGGAGGACAGGACATTGTCTTTTAACAACTTGTAAATGTGTTTCCCATTATTCATCTCGACTCTGGTGCCACATGCTGTGAAGCTTTTTAACTTTTATCTTATGCAGTAAAATCTGTGAAAATATTTTCAATGCCAGGGAGTTTGTTGTTTTGCTGCTTCTGTGTTTCTGAGCGATTCATAGTTTGGATGTTTTTGTCTTTTTAAATTACTTGATTGAGGTTTGATCCTCAGATCAACGTTAAGAAAACTTTAGTCCAGTGAACGTCTGATTAGTGCAGCACTGGGACCAGACCTCAGTAAAGAGACTAACATTACTTTTGACTTCATTACTTCTTCTCCCACTGCTGGAGTCAGTGGTGTGATCCCATGGATGAAGAAACTCTCCAGGGAGCTGGGAGGCAGCTGGTACGCCTCCATCTCCAGAGTCAGGTTCTGCAGCACCTCCTCCTTCCTCTGGCTGCTCAGGTTTCCCATCAGCCCCAGCGCTTCCTCCAGCGCCGCCTGAGGCGTCAGGAAGCCGCTCAACCAGGAGAGCAGACCTATGAGGCGATGTGGTTTCCTCCCCCATGTTGGAGCAAACTGATCCCATCTGATGGACAACTTCACGTAGTCGTTCCCGGCCAAGACGGCGAAGGTGGGTAGGAGCTGTGACCCGATGTGGAAGGAGGTGCAGAGGTGGGACCTGTGGTAGCTCCTACAGGGGACGTACCAGCGCGAGCCGCTCCGCTCCAGTGACTTCCACTGGAAATGCCGGATGGGCAGCAGTCCTGCTGGGAGATTGAAAATGAAGAAGTCACTGTCATTGGAAAGCACCGGGCACTGCCACTCGCTGGCCAGCGCGGCGATCTGCTGGTCGGCTTCTCCGTAGCACTGGGCCAGCGGGACCTGGAGCCGGTCCAGCGTCTGCACGAACACCATCTTGCTGCACAGCGGCAGGACTCCCTGCTCCGTGCCCTCCACTGCCGCCTGGTGGCACTTCCTGATGTTATCCTCATATCTTTGCTTCAAGGTTTCAAGCTTGTTGTTGGTGTCGTCTGCGCCTCCGTCCATCACCACGTACGGCTCGATCTCACAGAGTCTGAGGGCGCTGACAAACTTCTCAATCTCTTCCTCAAAGGCCGCATAATCCCCACCGTGGTTCTGGTCCAGACCTGATCCTACAACCGAAGGAAACACAAAGATCAAACTGACACCGACACACATCCTTCTTGTTTACCGGGCGGAGCAGAATCTGACTCGTGTGTGAACGTTAGGGACCTGAAACCAGGTCCAAGACCTGAAACCAGAACGCCTGAGGTCCAAGACCTGAAACCAGAACTCCTGAGGTCCAAGACCTGAAACCAGAACGCCTGAGGTCCAAGACCTGAAACCAGAACTCCTGAGGTCCAAGACCTGAAACCAGAACTCCTGAGGTCCAAGACCTGAAACCAGAACTCCTGAGGTCCAAGACCTGGAACCAGAACTCCTGAGGTCCAAGACCTGAAACCAGAACGCCTGAGGTCCAAGAGCCCGGGTACAAGGTGCTACACCCTCTCAACCAATCAGGAGTCAGTCAGGGGCACACACACACACTCCATCAGAGTGTGTGTGTGTGTGTGTGTGTGTGTGTGTGTGTGTGTGTGTGTGTGTGTGTGTGTGTGTGTGTGTGTGTGTGTGTGTGTGTGTGTGTGTGTGTGTGTGTGTGTGTGTGTGTGAGTGTGTGAGTGTGTGTGTGTGTGTGTGTGTGTGAGTGAGAGAGAGAGCTATAAATAAACTTGAAATATTTTAGAAAACAAGTTACAGCCGGTTTGTGTTGGTGACGTCAACGCCGTGAGAGTTCCAACTGAAACGAAACTTTCATGTGTGTGTCTGTGTGTGTCTGTGTGTGTGGCTACAATAACAAACAAGTTCTCCTTTGAGTGAAAACCTCATATAATAATAATCGTAATCAAAATAATAATCATAATAATGTAATGTGACGCAGTTTTCTCAGAACACGTTCCTTCAGTGTGAACTCTGGACTCTGATGAGTTGGAGGATTTGAAGTCACCTGTCAGGTAGAGCGGGAACAGCAGGTTACAGCCGTCCACCACCAGCCGCTTCCCCCGGAGCTCCAGCTCCCGGTAGATCCTCCGGTCACTGTCCAGCAGCGAGGTCAGGCCCTGCACCCCCATCCGGGTGAGAGAGGGATGACCCGGGTGAGAGAGGGATGATCCGGGTGAGAGAGTGATGATCAGGGTGAGAGAGTGATGATCCCGGTGAGAGAGTGATGATCAGGGTGAGAGAGTGATGATCCCGGTGAGAGAGTGATGATCCGAGTGAGATTGATGAAGTACTTGCTCATGAGTCCTTGAGTTTCACTTTCCTGACATCATCAGCCCGGAGGCCGTGCCCGGCCGCGCACACGCACACTCAGGTTTCAAGTTTCAAGAGTTAATTGTCACATACACAACGATTAAATTAAGAAGTCGCTGTAGTTACAAAAGAGAGATGACATACGCTCCTCATTTTCTAATCTTCCCTCTATAACTACACTTCCATCATCTTCATCTTCATCACCTTCTCTTTCCTCTTTCACCCCCCTGTCTCCCAATCAAGTTCTTTCCTTGGTGGCCTCCGCCCCCCCGACCGCCTGCCCCCTTGACCCCCTCTCATCCAGTCTATCACCTTCACCTTCTTCCTTTTCTCGACCATCTTATCAACACTTCCCTGTCCACTGGCTGTTTCCCTAACTCTGTCCTGAAGACCCCCCCCCCCCCGACCTGTCTGAAGTAAACAACCACATACCTGTCTCTCTTCTTCACTTTCTTTCCACAGCTCTGAGCCAGTGATCTCTAATCAGCTCTCCTCCCATCTCCACCAGAACAACCTTCTTGACCCTCACCAGTCTGGTCTCAAGGTCACTCAACTGAGACTGTCCTCCTTGTCTCTAAGGAGCTTCACACTGTTAGAGCTTCCTCTCTGTCCTCTGTCCTCTGTCCTCATCCTTCTAGACCTCTCTTCTCATTTGACACAGTGAACCACCAGATCCTTGTCTCCTCCCTTCAGGACCTGGGTGTCTCAGGCTCTGCTCTCTCCCTGCTCTCTTCCTACCTCAATGACCGAACCTATCTGGTAACTTGGAGAGGATCTGTGTCTGAACCTTGTCCTCTCACTACTGGGGTCCCTCAGGGTTCAGTCCTTGGTCCTCTCTTCTTCTCCTTGTACACCAACTCTCTCGGCTCTGTCATTCTCTCACATGGTTTTTCCTACCATAGCTATGCTGATGACACCCAACTGATCCCCGATCTGAAACACAGGAAGCAGCAGGAGTCTCTGTCTGACTGACAGCTCTCAGTGGATGTCTTCACACCACCTGAAGATTAACCTTGACAAGACTGAACTACTTTTCCTTCCAGGGAAAGACTCTCCCATCCACGACCTGACTATTAACTTTAACAACTCCATGTTAACCCCCACTCAGACTGCTAGGAACCTGGGTGTGACACTCGATAGCCAACTCTCCCTTACTGCCAACATTACTGCAACAACACGGTCCTGTAGATTCATGCTGTACAACATCAGGAGGACACGCCCCCTTCTCACTCAGAAGGCAGTGCAGGTTCAGGTCCAGTCTACATCCAGGACATTCACTCCGCTCTGCTTCGGCCAATCAGCTCGTTGCTCCCTCACTGCTTAACACTCATCACCATCACAACTGTTTTCTGTCCTGGCTCCTGATTGGTTGAACCAGCTCCACATCTGAAAGTCTACACATCTTCCACAGCAAACTAAAAACACACCTCCTCCGACTCTACCTTGAATTTTTTTAAAAACTAACAATTTAGCATCATTTAAATGTCACTTACTTATAGCACTTTGTAGTTTTTGCTTTATTTTATGAAGAGATTGTACATTTTTGATTCTTGTTGTTCTTGATTGTACCCTCGGGGTTGATCCACTTATTGTGAGTGGCTTTGGATAAAAGCTTCAGCTAAATGAAATGTAATGAAATGAAATGTAATGAAATGAAATGTAATGTAATGTAATGTAATGTCCCTCTCTGTAGGCCTTCTCATCAGCACTGGTAATCAGGCCTGTGGGTGGTGTCTTCAGCAAACTTAATGATGGTCCAGATGCCCATGTGCACCTGTTCATAATAATCTATACAAGTAAATCTATAATAATATATGAAAATAAAGTCCTAGAATAAAGATGTAATTTTACGGATAAGTCTCTGTTATGACCCTTAGTACTCCCTCGTCATTGAACCTTATATAATAACACATGCACTGATCTGTTTCCACTCAGCAACCACATCTTCTACTGGAGAATAAAACCTTCAACTGATTTTATTCCAACTTGAGGAAAGTTCAAGTTTGGTGAAGGGGGCGTCACCTGATCTTCAGATAAACAATAATAAATGTTCACTTGATTATTCGATAATAAAGTAGATTTAATGAACGTTCCTTGTTTTTCTAGTTCTGAGTCTTTCACAGAGAATTAACAAATGAACAGAAGGAGTTCAGACACCTCCGGCTCGTGATGACACATTAATGAAGTTTAATCAGTAACGAGGACAAAGTCAAACCTGGTGGAAAGAATCACAGATGACTGATCTGATGCTCGATCCACATTGACTAAATAAATGAAGAAGAGATAAATATTCAAATCTTATAATGTACAACTGTTTCTTCTGTCACAACAACACAACTCCTGCTGCACCACTTCTACTGAATTTACCAATTACACGATGTTTATTAGAGTGAAATTACACTGACATATCATATTCTATAATGTACCATATACATTTACTTTAATATATATATATAGTAAAGAGTGTCCTGCAGTAAAGTGGATGATTCTCATTGAAACGCTTCAGTGGCTCCCGGACTCCCGGACTCGAACCTTTGTGTTTGTGCATAGTCACGTGGTCTCCCGCTTCCTCCTCAGGACCGGTTCAAACCGACAGAAGTCAGCGGAGCTTCAGCTGCGGGGACGAAGCAGAGCTCAGCCCCGCACAGAGAGAGCGACCCACCGGTATGTTCGCTGTCTTTGTGCCGACGACCCGCTGCTTCCTCCGGCGCGTCCTGCCCGGGCCGCCCGCCGCCATGCACCGGCTCTACAGCCTGGATGTGACCGCTCCGCTGCTCCGCACGCAGGGCTACGTGGACGGCCGCTGGATCTCCGCGGCCTCGGTGTTCCCCGTCCTGGACCCGGCCACCGGGCAGGAGATCGCCCGGGTGGCGGACTGCGGCCCCGCGGAGGCCAAGCAGGCGGTGGACGCTGCCTACACGGCGTTCGACGGCTGGAGGCGGCACACAGCCAAGGTACCAGACTCCGCTGCAGAAACCCCCGATTAACCATAAACCCTGCGCGTGTGCTCAGAAAAACAGCATTACGAAATGTAAAGGATGTTTCCGCTGTTACATGAGTTGAACTTTAATTCGGCTCAGACACAATATTATAATAAAACCCGCAGTTTAGGTAAAATCACAACTTAAACTTCAGAGTCAACCGGATGTTTTCAACTGCTTCCATTCTACTTAATATCAGTCCTGCACACGTGCTCAGAAGAACCAACACAACAAGCTGCAGGTTTTATAAACCGACTTGAATTCGGCTCAGACAACATTCATAGAGAATCAAGCAGTTTGGATACAAACCAACTTCTACCTCAGTGTCTCAGGAGAAAGGATTCTGTCCCGAACTCAACCTGAAAAACCTCCAATTTAATATCGATCCTGCAAATGTGCTCAGTTCAAACTACAAGATGACGTTTGAATTGTGTTTCTCAGTGAAAACACAAGTACACGTGAATTAGGCTCAAACTAACCTTTAATTAAATATTCATGTTGTATTTCCACCCAGAAAAAAACCAACCAAACATTTACTTTAGTGCAGAAACTGTCAATCAGACAACTGACAGACAAGTAAATGGCAACAATTTTCCATCTTATAAAAATAATTTTCATCTCAATCATATCAGTAACACAGACTGTAAATAAAAACAATAGATAAAGATGACAAATCTCCACCGTCTGCAGAAATGAAACCAAAATATCTCAGATACAAACACTGCCATCTTGTGGCGATGACATCATTTGCAGTGGGACTGCAAGGTATCGAGGTCCCGCCCACACACAACCCTGAGTCAGTGTCAGCTGTCAATCATGATAATGAAATCCCAACTGATCAGAAACAAAGGAAACAAACATCCATGTCCCACCTGCTAACATGGAGGAGGAGGGGTTCCTGATTCATTCACAGTCTCTGATCAATAACAACAGAACTGGTTTGATGATGGGAGTTGTGGTCTTCAAACGACTCGAATCCTTCATCTGCATCAAACAGAGATAAAAAAATACTCAGATTCAGAATCTGGATAAAAATGATATAAATAAACAAACGTTGGATTTCTGCAGGTTTGAAAATTTAAGCTCAGCTACAGATAAAACAGTTCTGATGATTTTAGATGTAATGATTTAATAATAAACAAATCACTCAAATCTGTATATTGACTTACACAATATGTATGTGTGTTGTTGCAGGAGCGGAGCCTCCTGCTGAGGAAGTGGTTCGACCTGATGACGCTGCACAAACAAGACCTCGCCAAACTGATCACCTTTGAATGTGTGAGTCTCGTTCACTCGCGTGGGCTCAAGTCTGTAGACAGTACCAGGAAGTGGATGTGTTGTTTGTTGTGTCGAGGTCTTTGTCGTCGTTTCACCCTCTGGTCGATTGTGTGTTTTTCAGGGCAAACCAATGGCGGAGTCTCTCGGGGAGGTGGCGTACTCCGCCTCCTTCCTGGAGTGGTTCTCAGAGGAGGCTCGGCGAGTTTACGGCGACATCGTCTCCTCGCCGGCGAAGGACAGGAAGCTCTTCCTCCTCAAGCAGCCGGTGGGCGTCTGCTCCATCATCACCCCGGTGAGCAGCCAATCACAAGTCTCTGCGCTCATTATGTGGGAGGGAATTTCTCCAGATTTGATTGAAATGTTCAGCTGGATTCAAGGATGGACTGCTTTGAATTTGGAGGTCAAAGGTCAAGGTGACCTCATGTTGTTGTGAACTGGCTCCCCATTGACATCAGAAGGTTTACACATCTTCTGCTGCAAACTAAAAACATACCTGTTCCGACTACCTTGAATATAAATAAATAACAAATACTAACAACTTTTGAAACTAACCAGTTAGTAGCACCTAAATGTCACTTACTTATAGCACTTTGTAGTTTTGTAAGAAATTGTACTTTCTTGATTCTGGTTGTTCTGGTTTGTTCCTCGGGGTTGATGCACTTCCTGTGAGTCACTGAGGATCAAAGTGTCGGCTCAATGAAATGTAATAATGTAATAATGTAATAATGTAATAATGTAATATAACACTCGTCTGACACAAACATTCACTTCTTTGCTTTGTGACCGCGCCTCAAGATCGTCCTTCAACTTTGGTTCAAATGTTCACGTGGAAACCGAGATTAATGAGATTTCAGAGGTCAAAGGTCAAGACCAGAAACCGGGTTGAAAACAGCTGAAAACTGTTCATGTAAAAACGACTGATTGGAAAGAAGTTAAGTTCGGTAACTGTCGTGTTGTTTCTCAGTGGAACTTCCCCAGCGCCATGATCACCAGGAAGGTTGGAGCTGCTCTGGCCGCCGGCTGCACGGTGGTGGTCAAACCGGCGGAGGACACGCCCCTGTCGGCGCTCGCTCTGGCCGAGGTCGGTGCAATAATAACACAATCGATCTTTAATAAACTCTTCCACTTATATCTCATCGTGACAACAGCTTAAATCTTACTGTGATTTAAAGATCACGTCATTTTCTTCAATAGCAAAATAACAAAGATGAAGTTAAAACATAAAATCAACAACACATGGAATCATTTTGAGTCTTTTACCTCAGATATGAAAAGTTTTGCTATTTTATGTTCGTTATTTTACATAAACTAACAACTGTGTGTGTTGTGTTGTGTGTGTGTTGTGTAGCTGGCGGATCAGGCGGGGATCCCGGCGGGTGTGTTCAACGTGGTGCCTTGCTCCAGAGGGAGGACCCCAGCGGTGGGGGAGGTTCTCTGCACCGACCCCCTGGTGGCAAAAATCTCCTTCACCGGCTCCACAGCCACCGGCAAAGTAAAACTTCTCTGTTCTGGTGTTTGGTTGTTTAATGTCGTCATCACGGTTCATGAATACACAAATAATAAATAATGTAATTATAATCTAAAGTCATCTCTTCTCAGCGGTTGCTGAAAATGGCCGCCGACACAGTGAAGAAGACGTCCATGGAGCTGGGTGGCCACGCCCCCTTCATCGTGTTCGACAGCGCCGACGTGGACAGGGCAGTGGGCGGAGCCATGGCCTCCAAGTTCAGGAACTCCGGACAGGTATTAAAACTGCAAAGTAACATGTAAGATAATAAACATGTTTCACTGACTGATGTCTCCTCCCTGCAGACGTGTGTGTGCTCAAACCGGTTCCTGGTCCAGAGCGGCGTCTACGACCGCTTCCTGGAGAAACTGGGCCGAGCGATGGACGCCGAGCTGCGTCTGGGTCACGGCTCGGAGCCCGACACCACCCAGGGGCCGCTCATCAACACCAGAGCTGCAGAGAAGGTGCAGATCCGGTTCTGCTCGGGGAGTTGGTTTGTGTCCTGGTGACGTCTGACCCATCCTCTGTCCCCCAGGTGGTCCAGCAGATATCTGATGCCGTGTCCCTGGGAGCGAAGGTGCTGAGGGGGGGGAAGCGTCTGGACGGGTCCTTCATGGAGCCGACTCTGCTCGCTGACGTCACCACGGACATGCTGTGCACCCGAGAGGAGACGTTCGGCCCGGTAGCTTTATACAAAACCATTTTTTCTGATCTCTGGTGTTGGACGGTGACTCGTGGTTGATAACGGCCTCAGAGGAGGTCCCCCCCCCCTCGACTCCTCTTTACGGTTCAATTCTGGGTTTTTGCACCGGTTGTTTCTCTCTTTGGTTTTGAATCGAGTTTTCACCATCACCACATAGTCCAGAGACGGATCGTCCTGTGCTCTGTTGGGCCAGAGCCCAGCGGGGGGCCCCCAGACACTGGAGCCGAGAGGAACAAAGGGTTGTTAAACTTTGGGCGGGAAAACATCCTCCTGCAGGCTCAAGAATCTCCCCCTGGTGGTGGAAAAATGTCCTGGGGTTTTCCCAGAAACCCCTGCTCAGTTCCAAGCCCCGCCCACTCAGATCCAGCTCTGACACTCAATTGGCTTAAAGCCAGCATCATCCTATGACCAACTCCTCAAGGAGGAGGACCTCTCAGGTAATTTAAAAGCCCATGAACACCAAACATCGCAGCCATTTTTACCCTGCTCTGAAGACAACACCAGGCCCCCTTCGGGGCCTCCCAGCTGATTTAGTTGCTAAAGGGGGCAACCTTAACTTTTAGTTTATCAGCCATTTTCCCTGCTCTGAAGAAGTCAACAGACCCCTCCGGGTCTTTCCAGATGATTTAGTTGCTAAAGGGGACAACCAGAGTTATTTTCTTTCATTTCTTTCATTGTCTTTTATCTCAGTCGACGTTTTTATTTTCAAAAGGACTTTTGCTCTTTTAACTCGAAAAGACCAAACAGGAAATTGCACGCGGAACAATCTCAGACTGTTTCACTTTCCCCACGGACTTTTCTTTTCCCAACGATCTACAAACGGCTTCCACAGCCGTCCCCTGCAGAAGCGCGAGATTCATTCCGCTGAGGAGCACGAGCTCCACATCCCTGAAGAAGGACGACGTTCATCCCGTCGAAGCAGCACGAGAAAATCCGCTGTTTGTCCGGTCCAGCGGCCGAAGACCGCTTGAGAGACCACGTGATTCACTGGCCCGACGCGCACGCACACCGCGAGGGTGGTACAGTAAGAGGCTTTATTGTCTGGGCTAATGTTAATCTAATACGTAGCGTATTGTTTTAATACTTGAATGTATTTGTTTTGTATGAGACCGCCGAGTCTCTAATGTTTAGCGGCGATTCGCCACTTCCGGTTTCCGGTTACGGCCTTGTGCCACAGTTTTTAAGCGCCGTGAGCAGCGTCTCCAGCTCATTGTGACCGTTTGAACAACTTTAAAGAGACTTTACCGGTCAAACCTCAGCACACAACGCCACTTGGGTGCTGAGTGGTAAAGTAAATGTAATTTGTCTCTGACGGTGCTTTTAAGAGCTTTGCTCTCTCCTTGTATGCTCTCTCGCTCTCTCTCTCCTTCTAAACCGACCTATACACACATCCGATCTGTATTTAGAATACAGTTCATGTAACATAGTTAAATCTATATTCAGAGAGGCTGGACACATCTGGAAGCCATGCGGCCGAACGCCAAAGCAGAGACAAAGAATTCTCTTTGTCTGAAAATCCCTTGGTGTAATTCATGTGACGACCACCAGTGTGAGCTCCGGCCACATGGTGTCATTAACATAGACTCCATTTTGAATAACGCAAGTTAAACCACCATTTTGAATCTATTATTGCCACGCCTCCTCTCTCCCTCTCCTCCCATTCTGGCTCTAAATTCATAACGGCTCCGCCATCTTGTTTTGTAGTCAATCCGCCATTTTGAGAGTTTTTAGGCCTTGATTCCACGAATCATGATCGGCCGCCATCTTAGATGTGACGTGACTGCGTCATCGCCACGCCCCCTTCTTTTTCTCTCTCTCTCTCGCTCTCTCACACACACACACACCCACACAGACACACAGACACAGAGACACATTGATAGACACAGACAGATACACACACACAGATACACATAGATGAATACATGTGTTTTTCTAAGTTGTGATAAGCGGCTGCTGTTGTTATCTTTGAAATATGGGAGTTTGTTAAAATGATGAATCATTAAATAACACTAACTTTATTTCACATGCATACACATAGACACACACACACAGAGAGACACTTTGACACAGACACACACACACACACACCGAGACAGACATACATAGGTAGACCGCCGGTTTTACATGTATTGTCTGAATTGTGCTGCTGCTGTGTTTATCTTTGAAATATCGGAGCTTGTTAAAATGATGAATCATTGAATAACATTATAACTTTATTTCCCCTTTTTAATAAATGCTTTTGTAATTAAAGTATCTGTAGTCTGTGATTATTTGTGCATATGTGCATATGTATGTGATTGCAGCTGGATTATGATTGCCTGTGCTCGAACTTAGAAGCCTTCACTGTTAATTATATAATTATTAATATTAAATATTGAGATTATTGATTTGACATTTATCATTATGAGACTGATAACTATAGTTTGACTCGTTGGTCCCTGTAACCAGGGTGGTGCCCCGCGACAATAAGCAATGATTACAGATTTGTATTATTCTTAATTGATAATTTTATTGTTTTCATTAATTATTTTAACTATTATTAATGGATAACGTATCATTTCTAATTAAATGTGTTACATTTCTTAATTAATAGCTTTATCATTTTTGATTATTTTTAAGAAATAATTGTTATTTTAATAATCATATTTCATGATTATTAATAATTAGCCAACGTCAATTCTACTCCTACTATTGCACAACAGCTCTGATGAAGCGCTGGACGACAGACAGCATAGATTGGTACAGATCCTTCTTCCGAAAGTCCCTCAGGCCTCCAATCGTCCTCATCCTGTGGACCAGCCGGTGGACCAGCGTCCCCTCATACAACCTGGACCACGACAAAGAACACGGTGAAGTCTCATTCAGCACCTTAAAAAACGTCCTGGAGCTATCGGTGCCCCCCCCACTTGCTCCAAATATAGTTACTTCTGGGTTCTAAACACTAAATGTCAAACTGAGGTTTCAGAACAGAAACTCAGGGACCAGCAGGGGGCGCCACAGTGACGGCTGCTTCGTGTGTTTGGACCTCATTTTTCTTTTTCTTTGGTTGTTTTCCGGATCTCGTTCAGAAGCAGCTCAGGGTAAATGATTGAATAAGTATATTGGGTGTATTTGTCTTTACTTTTTATTGATGTGACTTATAATAAAGTTTCAAGTTAAAGTGAAAAATATCAAAGCTCAGGTCGTTTCTTTACTCGTGGCTCTATGGAGTGCCGTCACAAGGGGGGGGGGGGGGTCTCTCAGCGTCTCACCGTGCGATGTGTGGGTCGGGGAGGGGGCAGCTCAGCAGGTGGTTCAGCTGGACGCTGTCCTTCAGGCACATCTGCCACTGGTTGAGGGCGTGAGCCACGTCCAGGTCCAGCTTCGGTTCCTGATGTGGATTTTCAGGCTGCAGCACTGCAACACACACACGTCACACACACATCACACGTCACACGCAGGTAATTGAGGAAATGATCAGAAGCTAAGAAGCGGTCGTGGCTTCGGTCTGAAGCGGTCCCACCTGCTGCGTGTCTCAGGGCGTCTCCGTCACTCAGCCACAGCAGCAGTGACTTCAGCAGCGTCTCGTCTGGAGCCGGCTCAGCGTTCTGCAGCCAGAAGCAGGTGACGGCCACCGGGAGGCGCAGCTGAGGCGGCAGGCCGCTCAGAGACGACTCCTTCACCTTCAAGGCCTGAAGAATCACCTGCAGGCGCAGGGATAGCTCCACCTGGGGGCGACATTCAGTCAACACAGGGGTAGAGTCCGCTTCTTCCAATGACGGTAAACAAAGATATTGTGTGTGGGACAGTCTTCCTGTGAAACTAAAGGCCTCCTCTTCGGCCTATATGTGAAGTCAGAAGCCTGAAAACAAGCTTGGTCCCTTTGTTCAGGAGAACTACTAAAAAGCCCAGGAACTCAATCTCCCAGGATGCCGCAGGTCCTTTTGTTCCGGACAGTTTCACCCAGAGGTGTCAAAAAGCCACCATGGTCAACTCCAATTGGTCACTCTGGCCCCATGACCTGTGAGGTCACCGGGCCAATACAAGGACAGATCTCCCACTCCTCACTCTTTTTCACCAACCTTCCCCGGAGGAAGGCTGCCGAGTCGGGGGGGAGCCTGGCATCTTCTCTTCACATCCAAATCTACAAGGAGCGCAAAGGTCTAGCTCCCAGCTCATCTTCTCAAGGAAACCTCTCAAATCAAGTTCTTCCAAACTCCTAGCAGCGACTCGATGTCAGGTAAGATTCAACGAGCTGAGCCCAACAGCTCCACAGAACCACGAATGCAGAACCTTACGAGCAACCAGAAGACTTTCTCCCTCTCTAAGGACTGGTAACATACTGGGCTTAATAATATACTAGACTAAGCAAGACTGCTTATTCGATTCTGTGTGATGCCTATGAGTTTGATATGTGACATTTTGAGTTCTAAGTTATTCGAAAGTAAAGTAAGTTTGTAATGCGCTTCATGTTTTTCTTTGCATTTCAGTCTATCCTCTGTCTAATGTAGCACAACACAGACACACACATATCAGTTCACCTAGTTAGACCTCCCCCCCGCTCGGTCGTAAAGCAACTTCAGAGGAAGGGGGGGGGGGGGGCTGCTATCTCTAGGAGGTCAGCGACCATTTTGAAAGCATGACAAGGAAGGTGTGAACTTTGGCCAAGCCCCCATTTTGAGAGCACCCTGATTTACACACACTCACATACACATCTTTGTTTAGTTAATATGTTATAGGAGTTTGTGTTTTTATACATTATCATATTCATAATAAAGGTTTTCTTTCACAAATCTTCTTTCATTTATGCTGCATAAGTGAATTTTGCCAATCGTTACACTGTCAAGAACTCCATAACCTTCACTGTTCATTATATAATCTTTAATAGTAAATATTGAGATTTCTAATTGAACTAGATCTAAATGAGACTGATCTTAATCAATAACTTGGCTGTTTTCTCTTCCTCTGAAGGGTGGTGCCCTGAGAGAACTTTAACCAACTAAAGTTATGATTTGATATTAACATTTTAAATATTAATGTTTCATATTTTATTTTGATAACCAAATGTATTGAATGCCTAAAGGCACACCATTCTATGGTATCACTTTTAAAGCATTATTGCACAACATCACAACCAGACACATGAGGAACACTCAGGGACCGGAGTATTGGGACACCCCTCTTCCAACTCGGTGCTTCATTCGGTCATCGGTGTAACTGGTGAAGATAAATCTTCATTTTGGACAATTCTATGAAAATGAGTCACATGTCGTAAATAAAGAATGTTTGAATGATGTGTCCACCTTGTTCAGCGAGCGGAGTTCGAGCCCTGGAGTGACTGATCTGACGTCCGGTTGAACCAGGATGGGATCCAGCTTGAGGCCGTCTCTGTCCCACTCCTCCACCAGGAGACCAGTGTCTCTGCCCAGCAGCAGCCCGTACAGCAGCTGGCGGAGCGGCCTGGAGGTCAGGGCAGCGCTGGGCATGTCTCCGTGGTCAACAGGCATGCTGAGGCCCTTTCTGTGCAGCTGCAGGACATTCAAGATGTCTCCAGACAGATGGGCCTGCATCAGAGGACGCCGCATCCAGTCCGGGACACGAACCCCCACCTTAGGGAGGACAGGACATTGTCTTTTAACAACTTGTAAGTGTGTTTCCTATCATACATGCTGTGAAGCTTTTTAACTTTTATCTTATGCAGTAAAATCTGTGAAAATATTTTCAATGCCAGGGAGTTTGTTGTTTTGCTGCTTCTGTGTTTCTGAGCGTTTCATAGTTTGGATGTTTTTGTCTTTTTAAATTACTTGATTGAGGTTTGATCCTCAGATCAACGTTAAGAAAACTTTAGTCCAGTGAACGTCTGATTAGTGCAGCACTGGGACCAGACCTCAGTAAAGAGACTAACATTACTTTTGACTTCATTACTTCTTCTCCCACTGCTGGAGTCAGTGGTGTGATCCCATGGATGAAGAAACTCTCCAGGGAGGTGGGAGGCAGCTGGTAGGCCTCCATCTCCAGAGTCAGGTTCTGCAGCACCTCCTCCTTCCTCTGGCTGCTCAGGTTTCCCATCAGCCCCAGCGCTGCCTCCAGCGCCTCCTCAGGCGTCAGGAAGCCGCTCAACCAGGAGAGCAGACCTATGAGGCGATGTGGTTTCCTCCCCCCTGTTCGATCAAACTGATCCCATCTGATGGACAACTTCACGTAGTCGTTCCCGGCCAAGACGGCGAAGGTGGGTAGGAGCTGTGACCCGATGTGGAAGGCGGTGCAGATGTGGGTAGTGTGGTAGCTCCTACAGGGGACGTACCAGCGCGAGCCGCTCCGCTCCAGTGACTTCCACTGGAAATGCCGGATGGGCAGCAGTCCTGCTGGGAGATTGAAAATGAAGAAGTCGGTGTCATTGGAAAGCACCGGGCACTGCCACTCGCTGGCCAGCGCGGCGATCTGCTGGTCGGCTTCTCCGTAGCACTGGGCCAGCGGGACCTGGAGCCGGTCCAGCGTCTGCACGAACACCATCTTGCTGCACAGCGGCAGGACTCCCTGCTCCGTGCCCTCCACTGCCGCCTGGTGGCACTTCCTGATGTTGTTCTCAGCTCTTTGCTTCAAGGTTTCAAGCTTGTTGTTGGTGTCGTCTGCGCCTCCGTCCATCACCACGTACGGCTCGATCTCACAGAGTCTGAGGGCTCTGACAAACTTCTCAATCTCCTCCTCAAAGACCACATAATCCCCACCGTGGTTCTGGTCCAGAC
The DNA here is from genome assembly GCF_947347685.1 of Pleuronectes platessa. Taxonomy (NCBI): domain Eukaryota; kingdom Metazoa; phylum Chordata; class Actinopteri; order Pleuronectiformes; family Pleuronectidae; genus Pleuronectes; species Pleuronectes platessa. Next base: position 692,844 of record NC_070635.1, read on the forward strand.
CTGATCCACCAACAGAAGGAAACACAAAGATCAAACTGACACCGACACACATCCTTCTTGTTTACCAGGGAGGAGCAGAATCTGACTCGTGTGTGAACGTTAGGGACCTGAAACCAGGTCCAAGACCTGAAACCAGAACTCCTGAGGTCCAAGACCTGAAACCAGAACGCCTGAGGTCCAAGACCTGAAACCAGAACTCCTGAGATCCAAGACCTGAAACCAGAACGCCTGAGGTCCAAGACCTGAAACCAGAACTCCTGAGGTCCAAGAGCCCTGGTACAAGGTGCTACACCCTCTCAACCAATCAGGAGTCAGTCAGGGGCACACACTCCATCTGTGTGTGTGTGTGTGTGTGCGTGTGCGTGTGTGTCCGTGTCCATCCATCCAGATGGATAGTATGGCAAGCCGATTGAGCATTTATTCCATTTCCTTGATATCAAGTTTCAGTCCCCTCCACTAGTTCGGTCATTGTCAGCACTAGTTGGACATTTGGTCGCACTAGTTCGGTATTTTACTGAACTAGTTGAACAAAAAATCTTACTAGTCACTCTTTTTCAGCAACTAGTGGAACTGTTGTTCAACTAGTTAAAACAGAAACCTTACTAGTAACACTGTGTGCTGTGGGCTTTTTGCTGCACTAGTGGCCCTTTGGACCGAACTAGTAATGCTGAAAGTGTAACTAGCTTACTAGTGGGCTGCAAAAGCTCTGACATGTAAGCTAGCCAAACATGGATTCAGCTTACTAGTAAACTAGTGGCCTCCAATTTTCTGCACTAGTAAACTAGTGGGAGCCCAAATGCACACTAGTGAACTAGTGCAGCCAAAAAAAACACTAGTTTACTAGTAAAAAGCCTATTTTGACCTTATTATCAAACTAGTAAGGTGCAAAATGTGTACTAGTAAACTAGTAGGGTCAAAAAAACCACTAGTTTACTAGTAAAAAGCCTATTTTGACCTTATTATCAAACTAGTGAGGTGCAAAATGTGTACTAGTAAACTAGTGGGGTCAAAAAAAACACTAGTTTACTAGTAAACACCTATTTTGCACCTTACTAGCAAACTAGTAGGGTGCAAAATGTTTACTAGTAAGCTAGTGGGCTTGAAATGGGCACAAGTTTACTAGTTGCAGTGTTTTGTGACCTTACTAGCAAACTAGTCAGGCTGAAAGGGCTTACTAGTAAGCTAGTGGCAGCCAAAATGCCGACTAGCTTACTAGTGGCACTTCTGGACACACATGCTAATAAGGGGATTCAATTTGAAGCTTCCTATTGGCTCTCCAGCAAGAGCTCCAGCCAGCAAAATATTAACCCTATAAAGCCTGGTGAGGTTTCACTGCGGTGAACTGCAGCTCCTTGCTTACTATCCAAACAGAATAAACACGTACATGTGTGTGTGTGCATCAGATTCATTATTGTTTTTGAACAACAATGAAACAAAGGTAAAAATGTTTAATCTATTAGGTGACAGGGTTTTCAGTCCGTGAATCCAATAGTGTTCCCTCCTCTCGCTGGAAAGTGAAACATCCAAGCTTCCTCCTCTTGAGAGGAGCGATAGCGTCTCAATCCCGATATGAATTACTGGCATTTCAGCAGCAGCACAAACTGCACTGAAATGATCATCACTAAACACATTACAGGTGTTAGGGTTGCCACCATTGAGGGTTGAATAACCGGGCAGCGATATCCTGGTTTCACGGAGGAATAACACATGCAGCAGTGGAAGTGCTTCACTTTATTGGGCACGCTCCAGTCATTTCATAATAAAGCATAGACTTCAGTATAAGGGTACATATTAACAGAAGCCTAACAACAGGTCTAGAATATAGCCCCCTCCTCCATTAATGTTTTGATATTTTCGAGAGTTGTATAATCTCAGGACTCGGGAGCCTCGGGAGTGGCCAGTAGTCCAACCCTGTCTCTTTGAAAACCCCACATCAGTAAAGTCCATTTCAATTTTATTCTGCTACAAAAAAAAAGAAAAAAATGATCTGAAGGTGCAGAAATGAATTAAATACATGAATATTCCATTGTAGGCCCACTGAGGGTATTATTATATTATATTATGAACAACTAATCTGACTAATGTTTGGAGGTCAGTGTATGTTGATCTGCTGCAGAATTTACTATCGCCAGTAGATGGCAGTGCTAAATGACCTGAGAAGCTTTTCTTTACTACTTTTCAATTGAAAACTTGCCATATACAAAAGAATAAGGCAATGACTAAATTAGTTATAACATACTGCATTCCCTGTTCACAGGAATTACACATCTGTTAACATCCAGAATGTTATTTCACATATCTAAGGATTCAACCATTTACTGTATCATAACACATGAGCACACAACGTGCTTCTATTTTTTACCTATGCTCCAGAAATATGGAATTCCATACCTATGGCCACAGGAGATGCAAGCTCTGTCAGAATTTGAAAATGGCAAATGAAAGGTTATTGATCAGCTGTCACGCTTCCTAAGCAAGCTTTCTTATCTGTCACACATTTTGTTGTTCTTATGTGTTTCTACGTTTCATTTCTATCTTTTACTTATGTGAGTTTTGTTAGTATACCTGTTCTTGCTATTTGCTGCCTCTTTCGTTTATTATGAATTGTATTGCTTGGTTTTATCTTGCACTGTTTGCACCCGTTTTAATAAGTCTGTTTTTATTTTTAGTTGTTTCTTCACTTTATTTTAAAATACTTTGAGTTACTAATGAACCCTAATGAATTTACATTTAATCAAATGTAACATTTTAGGCATGGCTGCTAAAATAACTCTCACATGCCATAAAAGAATGTTGCTAAAAGGTTTAGATCATCAACATTCAGAGCGGGCACTTTAAGGCTTTTAAACACAGTTTGAACACTGACCAATCAAAATCCTTGTCCCGCCTGCCTCATTTGCTTACAGTCCACTAGTTTACTAGTGGACATTTGCGCCCCACTAGCTTACTAGTGGCTGCATTTGCACTTTACATGTTAACTAGTGAGGCATAATTGTCCACTAGTAAACTAGTTCGGGTCTGTTCGACCTTACTAGTTAACTAGTGCGGCTTAAAAAGAGTCACTAGCTAACTAGTAAGAGCCAAAATGTCCACTAGTCACACTAGTGAGGTTGTTTTTTTACCTTACTAGTAAACTAGTGAGGCTCAAAATGGCTCACTAGCTTACTAGTGGAGCCTAAAAGTCCACTAGTAAGCTAGTTGGGGTCTTTTTGGCCGTACTAGTGAGCTAGTCACAGCCACATTATTTTACTAGTAAACTAGTAAGGTCCAAAAAGAGCCACTAGTGAACTAGTGGCCCTGATGTTTCCCTCACTAGCTTACTAGTGGAAGACATTTTGTCTCACTAGTTCCACTCTGTACAAAACATGTAGGGACTTTGACCGAGCATGTTGAACATTTTTCTTACATGTTGGCCATTTTCTTCAACTAGTTCAGCTTTGCTCAGAACTAGTGAACGACTGTGCGCAACTAGTAAGACATCTGATCGACATGTTGGGCTTTATTTCCAGCTAGTTGGCATTTTGAGCACACTAGTTGATGTTATCATCTTACTAGTTCGACAAAACTGCTTACTAGTCGACATGTGCATGCAACTAGTTAACTAGTGAAATTCTGTATTGTCCTACATGTTATCTAGTGACCTTTTATCACATCACTAGTTAACTATTTGCGTGCGCATGTCGACTAGTAATCAGTTTTGTCAAACTAGTAAGATGATAACGTCAACTAGACAAAATGTCTTCCACTAGTAAGCTAGTGAGGGAAACATCAGGGCCACTAGTTCACTAGTGGCTCTTTTTGGACCTTACTAGTTTACTAGTAAAATAATGTGGCTGTGACTAGCTCACTAGTACGGCCAAAAAGACCCCAACTAGCTTACTAGTGGACTTTTAGGCTCCACTAGTAAGCTAGTGAGCCATTTTGAGCCTCACTAGTTTACTAGTAAGGTAAAAAACAACCTCACTAGTGTGACTAGTGGACATTTTGGCTCTTACTAGTTAGCTAGTGACTCTTTTTAAGCCGCACTAGTTAACTAGTAAGGTCGAACAGACCCGAACTAGTTTACTAGTGGACAATTATGCCTCACTAGTTAACATGTAAAGTGCAAATGCAGCCACTAGTAAGCTAGTGGGGCGCAAATGTCCACTAGTAAACTAGTGGACTGTAAGCAAATGAGGCAGGCGGGACAGGGATTTTGATTGGTCAGGGTTCAAACTGTGTTTCAAAGCCTTAAAGTGCCCGCTCTGAATTGTGATGATCTAAACCTTTTAGCAACATTCTTTTATGGCATGTGAGAGTTATTTTAGCAGCCATGCCTAAAATGTTACATTTGATTAAATGTAAATTCATTAGGGTTCATTAGTAGCTCAAAGTATTTTAAAATAAAGTGAAGAAACAACTAAAAATAAAAACAGACTTATTAAAACGGGTGCAAATAGTGCAAGATAAAACCAAGCAATACAATTCATAATAAACGAAAGAGGCAGCAAATAGCAGGAACAGGTATACTAACAAAACTCACATAAGTAAAAGACAGAAATGAAACGTAGAAACACATAAGAACAACAAAATGTGTGACAGATAAGAAAGTTTGCTTAGGAAGCGTGACAGCTGATTAATAACCTTTCATTTGCCATTTTCAAATTCTGACAGAGCTTGCATCTCCTGTGGCCATAGGTATGGAATTCCATATTTCTGGAGCATAGGTAAAAAATAGAAGCACGTTGTGTGCTCATGTGTTATGATACAGTAAATGGTTGAATCCTTAGATATGTGAAATAACATTCTGGATGTTAACAGATGTGTAATTCCTGTGAACAGGGAATGCAGTATGTTATAACTAATTTAGTCATTGCCTTATTCTTTTGTATATGGCAAGTTTTCAATTGAAAAGTAGTAAAGAAAAGCTTCTCAGGTCATTTAGCACTGCCATCTACTGGCGATAGTAAATTCTGCAGCAGATCAACATACACTGACCTCCAAACATTAGTCAGATTAGTTGTTCATAATATAATATAATAATACCCTCAGTGGGCCTACAATGGAATATTCATGTATTTAATTCATTTCTGCACCTTCAGATCATTTTTTTCTTTTTTTTTGTAGCAGAATAAAATTGAAATGGACTTTACTGATGTGGGGTTTTCAAAGAGACAGGGTTGGACTACTGGCCACTCCCGAGGCTCCCGAGTCCTGAGATTATACAACTCTCGAAAATATCAAAACATTAATGGAGGAGGGGGCTATATTCTAGACCTGTTGTTAGGCTTCTGTTAATATGTACCCTTATACTGAAGTCTATGTGTTGGAGCTATTTATTTAGTTGTAGTACTCAGTGCTGTTTAGTTTATTATTTTGTTTAGTGAGTATTTAGTTTTTTGGTTATTCTCAGTCAATTTGCTTGATTTCATTATGATTAGATTTCTATTAGTATTCTAGTTTATTATTTGTTTACTTTAGGTGTTTCTTGTTTATTATTTGTGTTTTGTTTCATTTGGGCACGGTAGGGGGGCACCTGAAGTTATATAGGTAGGCTGTCGGTAAGGGACCAGCATGCACCTGGGTGGGCAAATGGTTTTTTACCGGAGCGGGAGAGGCACAGGAATTTTCTTTGTTCTTTGTTTGCTCGCTGTTTGGTTAAATAAACCACGCTTTTCGCAGAAACTGGACATCTGTTTGGACACTATGTTTTTCCCATCCGCGTACACCACAACCCATGGTGCAACAGTGGCCCTTTGATTAGTATAATTCGAAGTTTGATTTGATACGTTTATCTGTTTGACAATCGGCTGCTACATAAGTAAAAAACCTGCCCTTGGACTCAAAGGAAATAAGCTTCAACACTGGACTTGTTGCATTGTGCGCATTATGGACGAATGGAAAGCAGAGATTGTTTAATCACCTTTTGGACTCAGCCACGGCGCGCATGCTGCTTCTGGCCCAGATCGACAAGACGTTCAACCTTCTCAAAGAAACCGGTATGTGATATAACTGTAAAAAGCTGTAATGGAAAACGGCCAAACGAGTGGAGTTTGACACAGTATCTCACAATACATGGAGTTCAATGAGTGCATGGTTGAATCGCTACATGTCTACTTTTACGCACGGCCACGGCGCATTCATTTATTCATAAAAAGCCGGCCGCAGTGTGTGTTTGTTTGATGAAGAGGATCTGTTGGTCAATAAGCATCGTGTGTTTGCAACTTGCTCTTATGTGCGCTTGTGGACTGTCATTGGTGTAATACAAAAGGAAAGAAAGCAATTAAAAGAAACGGAAAAATGTCTGATGTTGCTGCAACGGAGGCTGAAGAGCCGTCATCAAAAAGAGTTGTTAAAATGTCTTCTAAAGGAATGGAATACATTGTGATAAGGTATCAGGAAAAAAGGAGTGCAAAATGCAAACAAGCTAAAAGATGCATGGAACATATGAGTGCGTTGATGGCATCAATACAAAACGTTGATTCAGTAAAGAATGAGCTTGCTGTGTTCATGCAATGTTACCAAGACGCAAATGAAACCCATACATCTTTTATGAGTCTACCTTTGCCCAAAGATGAAGTTGAAAGGCAAAGCAAATACTTCTTGGAAAAAATGACAATGTTTTGTGATTTCACTGACAACGTAAAAGGCTGGCTCTTTGAGGCGGGTCATCCATATGTTGAAACAAATAAAGACGATCCTGACAATCAATGTGTTGCTGATGGAATACATCCTGAAGATAGTGCCTCCAATGTTGCAAGTATAAAATCAAGTTCGCTAAGATCACACTCCCGACTATCACGGAGTTCATCAATATCATCTGCACGTATTAAAGCTGAGGCCGATAAGGCAGCGCTTGTGGAGCGCATCGCTGCGCAAAAAAGGAAACATCAAATAGAAGCGCAACAGGAAAAACTGAGGAGAGAAAAGGAACAACTTGAGCTTGAAACGGAACTGGCAGCAACAAAGGCAAAGCTTCAAGTCTTGGAAATCCGTTCACAGTGTGGCTCAAAACATTCAAACGGCATGAACTCTTATTTTGAAAGGAACAACTCTCACGGTGCGAGTGAATTAAATCCCCATGCCAACACCTTTGTGCCTGATAAAATAAAAAAAAAAGATCATGCTCTTGGTTTGTCTGCTCCTGAACTCCAACCACCAGTGGTTAAGCCTAAACAAAAACAAATGGATGAAATGACATTAAAAGTTGAAGCTCCAGTTCATGTGATGCAAACTGTAAATGGAACTCAAATGGGACATGCGCACCACATTATGCAAAGACAAAATGACATTGCTGCGTTGCTTGTCCAACAAAATCTGTGCTCTAACCTCCCATCTAGGAATATCCCTGTTTTTGATGGAGACCCACTCCAATACAGGTCTTTCATCAGAGCTTTTGAAAATGGAGTGGAGGAGAAAACAGACAATTGGAGTGACTGTTTGCACTTTCTTGAACAGTACACCAGGGGGCAGCCAAAAGACCTGGTGCACAGTTGTCAGCACTTGCCTTCAGAGCAGGGATACCACCGAGCCAAGAGTCTTCTTGCGGAGCACTTTGGAAATGAACACAAAATTGCAGCTGCATACATGGAAAAAATACTTACCTGGACACCTGTAAAAAGTGAGGACATTAAAGGGTTGCAATCATTCTCTTTGTTTCTACGTGGATGTTCAAACTTAACAGAGCAACTGCTGAACATGAAAGAGCTGGACTTACCATCTAACATGAGGAGCATCATTGTGAAACTTCCTTACAAGTTAAGGGAAAGATGGAGAAATGTTGCTTGTGATCTGCAAGAACGAAGAGGTAACAGAGCAATGTTCGCTGATCTTGTTGGTTTTATTGAAAGACAAGTCAAAATTGCTTCAGATCCAGTTTTTGGCAACATTCAAGACCCACAGCTCACCAACTCCAAAGCTTCCACTGTTAGTCACTTCAAACAAAGGAAAAAGGGAAGCAGCTTTGCTACTAACGTCACTACAGTAAAGGATGGAGTCATAACTCAACATACAGGAAACAAGATCAAGTCCTCCACTCTCAACTGCCTGTTCTGTTCACAAGTTAATCATTCAATGGACCAATGCTCACAGTTCAAGATGACAGTACACAGGGACAAGATTAATTTCATTAAAGAAAAAGGAATCTGTTTTGGTTGCCTGAAAAAAGGCCACACTAGCAAATACTGCAGGAGTCGTTTGGATTGCAACGTGTGTCACCAAAAGCACCCAAGTGTCCTTCATATAGAGCGTCAGGATAAAGCCACACCCTCTGATCAACAGTCTGTGAGCTCTTCAAATGTTTCACCTGCAGTGTTTCAGACCTGTGGCCATATTGGGGCCGGTCAGGAAGATGCCTCCATTTTTTCTATTGTTGCAGTCAAAGTCAAGAGTCAGAGGAGCAACAAAACTGTGCAGACGTATGCTTTCTTGGATCCTGGGAGCTCAGGAACATTTTGTACGGAGAACTTGGCAAGAAAATTGAATGTGAGAGGTAAAAGGACAAGTATTCTGTTAAGAACAATGGGTCAAAAGAAGATAGTAAATGCTCATGTGTTGTCAGGTCTGGAAGTGTCTGGTCTGAATATGAATGACTTTATTGAGTTACCTGATGTTTTAACACAAAAGAACATGCCTGTCTCATCACTCAACATTCCACGACAAGAGGACGTTGATCAGTGGTCGTATCTCAAGGCTGTTCAACTTCATGACATTGAGGAAGGTGTTGATCTGCTCATTGGAACTGATGCACCAAAAGTGATGGAGCCTTGGGAGCTCATAAACAGCCAGGATGAAGGACCTTATGCTGTCAGAACCAGGGTCGGTTGGGTCATTAATGGTCCACTTCGTGGTGGGAGCAACAAGAATAAAAGTGACTGCTCTGCTGTAACATCCAACCGGATCTCTGTTGAACATCTTCAAGAAATGCTGGTTAAACAGTTTAACCATGATTTTAATGAGAGGTCATCAGATGAACAGATTGAAATGTCCAGAGAGGATGTCAAGTTTATGAATGTTATGAATAACACCACAAAGTTAATTGGAAGCCATTACTGCATTGACTTACCCTTCAGGCAGGAAAACCCTCTCATGCCAAATAATCGTCATGTTGCAGAACAGCGCCTCCAGAGCCTGAAAAGAAAGTTTGCCAAGAATGGTCAATTTAAAGGAGAGTACATCACATTTTTAAACAACATGGTGGCTCAAGGATATGCTGAAGTGGTGCCTTCTGATCAACTTAAACAGAGTGATGGAAATGTATGGTATATCCCTCATCACGGGGTTTATCATCCCAGAAAAGGCAAGCTGCGAGTTGTTTTTGACTGTGGAGCAGCATACAAAGGGACGTCACTGAACTGTCAGCTTTTACAGGGCCCTGACTTTACCAACTCTCTAGTTGGAGTCCTTGTTCGATTTAGACAAGAGCCCGTTGCAGTAATGGCCGACATCCAAGCAATGTATCACCAAGTTCATGTTTCTGAAAAGCACATCAACTTTCTCCGCTTTTTCTGGTGGCCTGGGGGAGACGTTTCACAGGCTCCAGTGGAACATCGCATGAAAGTTCATTTGTTTGGAGCTGTGTCGTCACCAAGCTGTGCAAATTATGCATTGAGGAGAACAGCAGATGACAATGCCGAACATTTCCCCCATGAAGTGGTCAATACAGTAAAGTGTAATTTTTATGTCGATGATTGCTTGAAATCAGTGGCCTCAGAGGAGGTGGCAGTGCAAGTGGTCAAGGATGTGACTGCGCTTTGTCACAAAGGAGGATTTAATCTTTCCAAATGGATCAGCAACAGCCGAACAGTGCTGCTGTCAATTGCTGAAGACTGCAGAGCAAAGGAAGTGATGGAGCTGGATTTGGATGTGGACCAGCTTCCGATGGATCGAGCTTTGGGGCTACAGTGGTGCATTGAAACTGACAAATTCAAGTTTAGAACCTCAGTGCAAGAACAGCCACAGACAAGAAGAGGTATTTTGTCAGTGGTCAGCTCACTTTATGACCCCTTAGGTTTTTTGTCCCCACTCACCATTCCAGCCAAGCTGTTGTTACAGGAGCTTTGTAGGAGAAGCTTGGGGTGGGATGAAGCTATCCCCCATTCTCTCTCCAAGAAGTGGTTTGAGTGGTTGGAGGATCTTCAGAAGGTGGCTGAATTCAATGTGGATTGCTGTATGAAACCCAGAGACTTTGGAGACCCTGCCACTGCACAGCTTCACCACTTCTCTGACGCCAGCCAAGTTGGATATGGAACAGTGTCCTATTTGAGACTGGAAAAGGATGACAGCGTTCAGGTTTCATTTCTGTTGGGAAAGGCCAGAGTTGCTCCACTCAAGCAGACAACAATTCCTCGACTGGAACTCACAGCAGCAGTTCTTGCAGTTCGAGTTGACAAGATGCTTCAGAAGGAGTTGCAACTTAAGCTGGAAAAGTCAGTTTTCTGGACCGACAGCAGAACTGTTCTTAAATACATCTGTAATGAAACCAGACGATTTCAAACTTTCGTGGCAAACAGAGTCTCCTTCATCAGAGGAGCATCAGATACTGATCAGTGGAGATATGTTTGTTCTAAGGAGAATCCAGCAGATGATGCATCAAGAGGAATGACGGCAGATAATTTCCTGACAGGCAGGAGATGGATAAATGGGCCGAAGTTTCTCTGTGGGCCAAAGGAGGTTTGGCCTAAATTGGATGCTGATCTTCATGTTATTCCTGCAGATGACCCAGAGGTCAAAAGGGAGTTGACTGTAAATTCTGTTGTTGTGGATTCTGAAAGTGCCACAGATCGCCTGCTCTGTTACTTTTCATCCTGGACGAGACTAAAAAGGTCTGTTGCCTGGTTGCTGAAGGTCAAGAGAACTCTTGTGTTATTGGGACAGAAGAGAAAGGAGCTGTGTGCCTCTAAATATCTCAGCCAGGACAAGCTGGAGCCAAAAGAGCAGGAAGTGAAAAGGAAAATTCAGAGCTTTAAAGCCACACTCAAAGGACAAATCTTGACTCCTGAAGATCTGGAAAAAGCAGAACAGTCAGTCATTCAGTATGTACAAGAACACAAATTTAAAGCTGAAATTTCCTCATTGAAGAATGGTTGTAAAATTGTTGCAAAAGGGAGTCCTCTGTACAGACTGGATCCGGTGATGGATAATGGAATCCTCAGAGTAGGTGGTCGGCTGGATAAATCAGCATTACCAACAGAGTCCAAACATCCAGTCATTTTGTCCAAAGATTTGCATGTATCCGTACTGATTCTGCGTCATATTCATCATCAACTGGGACATGCAGGAAGAAATTATATGCTGTCCAGGCTGCGGCAGAGGTACTGGATCATCAATGCAAACTCTGCTGCAAGGAAAGTTATATCTGACTGTGTTGTTTGCAGACGCAACAGAGGGAAACTCCTTGAACAGAAGATGGCGGACTTGCCTGAGGAAAGAGTGGTGCCTGATAGAGCCCCTTTCACAGATGTTGGAGTTGACTATTTCGGGCCCATTGAGGTTAAAAGAGGCAGAAGTCTTCTTAAAAGGTATGGAGTGCTTTTCACCTGTCTGACTAGCCGTGCTGTGCATTTGGAGGTGGCACATATGTTGGATACAGATTCCTGTATAAATGCTGTCCGGAGGTTCATCTGTAGACGAGGCCCAATCTCCACCATCAGGTCTGATAACGGCACAAACTTTGTTGGAGCTAACCGGGAGCTGAAGGAAAGTCTGGCTGGTTTAAATCATGGCAAAATTCAGAGAGCGTTGGTCCAGGATGGCATAAAATGGAGCTTTAACACACCAGCAGCTTCCCATCATGGTGGTGTTTGGGAGCGCCTGATTCGCTCTGTGAAAAGTGTTCTGACTTCAGTTCTCAAACAGCAAATTCTCGATGATGAAGGGCTCCAAACTGTTTTTTGTGAGGCTGAGGCCATATTGAATGACAGACCCATCACTAAAGTCTCTGATGACCCGGACGACCTGGAGGCACTCACACCTAACCACATTCTGATGTTAAAGGGGAAGCCAATCATGCCACCAGGACTGTTTGACCGCAATGATTTGTACATCAGGAAAAGGTGGAAGCAAATACAATACATGGCAGAACTGTTTTGGAAGAGATGGATTGCTGAATACTTACCAATGATGCAAGAGAGACAGAAATGGACAAGACCAAGGAGAAATCTCGTTCCTGGAGACATCGTCCTCATTGCAGACGCTGCAGCCCCAAGAGGATCTTGGCTGATGGGGAGAATCTTGGATGTGAGAGCAGATGCAAAGGGCCTGGTACGCTCTGTGCGCCTTCGGACCAGGACCAGCATTCTGGAGAGGCCTGTGACGAAGCTCTGCCTGCTGTTGGAAGCAGGAATGTGACACCATGGACTTTCTCTCTCTCCCCCTCCCTCTTTTTCTCTATATCTCTCTTTTGTTGTTTCAGGTACATCATAAAGAAGAAAGTGAACTGAAGCTAATGCATGAACTGTCTAGTCATAGATTGGGTGGAGGGAATAGCTCCTTTGATAAATTAAAGTAATTGTGATTTAGTGCACAATTAGGGGCCGGAATGTTGGAGCTATTTATTTAGTTGTAGTACTCAGTGCTGTTTAGTTTATTATTTTGTTTAGTGAGTATTTAGTTTTTTGGTTATTCTCAGTCAATTTGCTTGATTTCATTATGATTAGATTTCTATTAGTATTCTAGTTTATTATTTGTTTACTTTAGGTGTTTCTTGTTTATTATTTGTGTTTTGTTTCATTTGGGCACGGTAGGGGGGCACCTGAAGTTATATAGGTAGGCTGTCGGTAAGGGACCAGCATGCACCTGGGTGGGCAAATGGTTTTTTACCGGAGCGGGAGAGGCACAGGAATTTTCTTTGTTCTTTGTTTGCTCGCTGTTTGGTTAAATAAACCACGCTTTTCGCAGAAACTGGACATCTGTTTGGACACTATGTTTTTCCCATCCGCGTACACCACAACCCATGGTGCAACAGTGGCCCTTTGATTAGTATAATTCGAAGTTTGATTTGATACGTTTATCTGTTTGACAATCGGCTGCTACACTATGCTTTATTATGAAATGACTGGAGCGTGCCAAATAAAGTGAAGCACTTCCACTCCTGCATGTGTTATTCCTCCGTGAAACCAGGATATCGCTGCCCGGTTATTCAACCCTTAATGGTGGCAACACTAACACCTGTAATGTGTTTAGTGATGATCATTTCAGTGCAGTTTGTGCTGCTGCTGAAATGCCAGTAATTCATATCGGGATTGAGACGCTATCGCTCCTCTCAAGAGGAGGAAGCTTGGATGTTTCACTTTCCAGCGAGAGGAGGGAACACTATTGGATTCACGGACTGAAAACCCTGTCACCTAATAGATTAAACATTTTTACCTTTGTTTCATTGTTGTTCAAAAACAATAATGAATCTGATGCACACACACATGTACGTGTTTATTCTGTTTGGATAGTAAGCAAGGAGCTGCAGTTCACCGCAGTGAAACCTCACCAGGCTTTATAGGGTTAATATTTTGCTGGCTGGAGCTCTTGCTGGAGAGCCAATAGGAAGCTTCAATTTGAATCCCCTTATTAGCATGTGTGTCCAGAAGTGCCACTAGTAAGCTAGTCGGCATTTTGGCTGCCACTAGCTTACTAGTAAGCCCTTTCAGCCTGACTAGTTTGCTAGTAAGGTCACAAAACACTGCAACTAGTAAACTTGTGCCCATTTCAAGCCCACTAGCTTACTAGTAAACATTTTGCACCCTACTAGTTTGCTAGTAAGGTGCAAAATAGGTGTTTACTAGTAAACTAGTGTTTTTTTTGACCCCACTAGTTTACTAGTACACATTTTGCACCTCACTAGTTTGATAATAAGGTCAAAATAGGCTTTTTACTAGTAAACTAGTGTTTTTTTTGGCTGCACTAGTTCACTAGTGTGCATTTGGGCTCCCTCTAGTTTACTAGTGCAGAAAATTGGAGGCCACTAGTTTACTAGTAAGCTGAATCCATGTTTGGCTAGCTTACATGTCAGAGCTTTTACAGCTCACTAGTAAGCTAGTAACACTTTCAGCATTACTAGTTCGGTCCAAAGGGCAACTAGTGCAGCAAAAAGCCCACTAGTAGAGACTTTGGCTCTACTAGTGCAGCACACAGTGTTACTAGTAAGGTTTCTGTTTTAACTAGTTGAACAACAGTTCCACTAGTTGCTGAAAAAGAGTGACTAGTAAGATTTTTTGTTCAACTAGTTCAGTAAAATGCCGAACTAGTGCGACCAAATGTCCAACTAGTGCTGACAATGACCGAACTAGTGGAGGGGACTGAAACTTGATATCAAGGAAATGGAATAAATGCTCAATCGGCTTGCCATAGGATTTTGCATAGGGACATACGCGGGTGGGGTGGGGTGGGGGGGGGGGGGGGGGGTGGGGAGAGAGAGAGATGTAAATAAATTTGCAATATGTTAGAAAACAAGTTACAGCCGGTTTGTTTTGGTGACGTCAACGCCGTGAGAGTTCCAACTGAAACAAAACTTTCATACTGTGTGTGTGTGTGTGTCTATGTGTGTATATGTGTGTCTGTGTGTGTGGCTACAATAACAAACAAGTTCTCCTTTGAGTGAAAACCTCAGGCTCATGAGAAACATTATATAATAATAATCGTAATCAAAATAATAATCATAATAATGTAATGTGACGCAGTTTTCTCAGAACACGTTCCTTCAGTGTGAACTCTGGACTCTGATGAGTTGGAGGATTTGAAGTCACCTGTCAGGTAGAGCTGGAACAGCAGGTTACAGCCGTCCACCACCAGCCGCTTCCCCCGGAGCTCCAGCTCCCGGTAGATCCTCCGGTCACTGTCCAGCAGCGAGGTCAGGCCCTGCACCCCCATCCGGGTGAGAGAGGGATGATCCGGGTGAGAGAGGGATGATCCGGGTGAGAGAGGGATGATCCGGATGAGAGAGTAATGATCCGGGTGAGAGAGTGATGATCCCGGTGAGAGAGTGATGATCCCGGGTGAGAGAGTGATGATCCCGGTGAGAGAGTGATGATCCGGGTGAGAGAGTGATGATCCCGGTGAGAGAGTGATGATCCCGGTGAGAGAGTGATGATCAGGGTGAGAGAGTGATGATCAGGGTGAGAGAGTGATGACCCGGGTGAGAGAGTGATGACCCGGGTGAGAGAGTGATGATCCGAGTGAGATTGATGAAGTACTTGCTCATGAGTCCTTGAGTTTCACTTTCCTGACATCATCAGCCCGGAGGCCGTGCCCGGCCGCGCACACGCACACTCAGGTTTCAAGTTTCAAGAGTTAATTGTCACATACACAACGATTAAATTAAGAAGTCGCTGTAGTTACAAAAGAGAGATGACATACGCTCCTCATTTTCTAATCTTCCCTCTATAACTACACTTCCATCATCTTCATCTTCATCACCTTCTCTTTCCTCTTTCACCCCCCTGTCTCCCAATCAAGTTCTTTCCTTGGTGGCCTCCGCCCCCCCGACCACCTGCCCCCTTGACCCCCTCTCATCCAGTCTATCACTCTTCACCTTCTTCCTTTTCTCACCCATCTTATCAACACTTCCCTGTCCACTGGCTGTTTCCCTAACTCTGTCCTGAAGACCCCCCCCCCCCCCCCCCCCGACCTGTCTGAAGTAAACAACAACAGACCTGTCTCTCTTCTTCACTTTCTTTCCACAGCTCTGAGCCAGTGATCTCTAATCAACTCTCCTCCCATCTCCACCAGAACAACCTTCTTGACCCTCACCAGTCTGGTCTCAAGGTCACTCAACTGAGACTGTCCTCCTTGTCTCTAAGGAGCTTCACACTGTTAGAGCTTCCTCTCTGTCCTCTGTCCTCTGTCCTCATCCTTCTAGACCTCTCTTCTCATTTGACACAGTGAACCACCAGATCCTTGTCTCCTCCCTTCAGGACCTGGGTGTCTCAGGCTCTGCTCTCTCCCTGCTCTCTTCCTACCTCAATGACCGAACCTATCTGGTAACTTGGAGAGGATCTGTGTCTGAACCTTATCCTCTCACTACTGGGGTCCCTCAGGGTTCTGTCCTTGGTCCTCTCCTCTTCTCCTTGTACACCAACTCTCTCGGCTCTGTCATTCTCTCACATGGTTTTTCCTACCATAGCTATGCTGATGACACCCAACTGATCCTCTCTTTTCCCCGATCTGAAACACAGGAAGCAGCAGGAGTCTCTGTCTGACCAACAGCTCTCAGTGGATGTCTTCACACCACCTGAAGATTAACCTTGATAAGACTGAACCACTTTTCCTTCCAGGGAAAGACTCTCCCATCCACGACCTGACTATTAACTTTAACAACTCCATGTTAACCCCCACTCAGACGGCTAGGAACCTGGGTGTGACACTCGACAGCCAACTCTCCCTTACTGCCAACATTACTGCAACAACACGGTCCTGTAGATTCATGCTGTACAACATCAGGAGGACACGCCCCCTTCTCACTCAGAAGGCGGTGCAGGTTCAGGTCCAGTCTACATCCAGGACGTTCACTCCGCTCTGCTTCGGCCAATCAGCTCGTTGCTCGTTGCTCCCTCACTGCTTAACACTCATCACCATCACAACTGTTTTCTGTCCTGGCTCCTGATTGGTTGAACCAGCTCCACATCTGAAAGTCTACACATCTTCCACAGCAAACTAAAAACACACCTCCTCCGACTCTACCTTGAATTTTTTTAAAAACTAACAATTTAGCATCATTTAAATGTCACTTACTTATAGCACTTTGTAGTTTTTGCTTTATTTTATGAAGAAATTGTACATTTTTTATTCTTGTTGTTCTTGATTGTACCCTCGGGTTGATGCACTTATTGTGAGTCGCTTTGGATAAAAGCGTCAGCTAAATGAAATGTAATGTAATGAAATGAAATGTAATGTAATGTAATGTAATGTAATGTCCCTCTCTGTAGGCCTTCTCATCAGCACTGGTAATCAGGCCTGTGGGTGGTGTCTTCAGCAAACTTAATGATGGTCCAGATGCCCATGTGCACCTGTTCATAATAATCTATACAAGTAAATCTATAATAATATATGAAAATAAAGTCCTAGAATAAAGTTGTAATTTTACGGATAAGTCTCCGTTATGACCCTTCACTCCCTCGTCATTGAACCTTATATAATAACACATGCACTGATCTGTTTCCACTCAGCAACCACATCTTCTACTGGAGAATAAAACCTTCAACTGATTTTATTCCAACTTGAGGAAAGTTCAAGTTTGGTGAAGGGGGCGTCACTTGATCTTCAGATAAACAATAATAAATGTTCACTTGATTATTCGATAATAAAGTAGATTTAATGAACGTTCCTTGTTTTTCTAGTTCTGAGTCTTTCACAGAGAATTAACAAATGAACAGAAGGAGTTCAGACGCCTCCGGCTCATGATGACACATTAATGAAGTTTAATCAGTAACGAGGACAAAGTCAAACCTGGTGGAAAGAATCACAGATGACTGATCTGATGCTCGATCCACATTGACTAAATAAATGAAGAAGAGATAAATATTCAAATCTTATAATGTACAACTGTTTCTTCTGTCACAACAACACAACTCCTGCTGCACCACTTCTACTGAACATCAACAACAAGTCATTTGAATACATTTACCAATTACACGATGTTTATTAGAGTGAAATTACACTGACATATCATATTCTATAATGTACCATATACATTTACTTTAATATATATATATAGTAAAGTGTGTCCTGCAGTAAAGTGGATGATTCTCATTGAAACGCTTCAGTGGCTCCCGGACTCCCGGACTCGAACCTTTGTGTTTGTGCATAGTCACGTGGTCTCCCGCTTCCTCCTCAGGACCGGTTCAAACCGACAGAAGTCAGCGGAGCTTCAGCTGCGGGGACGAAGCAGAGCTCAGCCCCGCACAGAGAGAGCGACCCACCGGTATGTTCGCTGTCTTTGTGCCGACGACCCGCTGCCTCCTCCGGCGCGTCCTGCCCGGGCCGCCCGCCGCCATGCACCGGCTCTACAGCCTGGATGTGACCGCTCCGCTGCTCCGCACGCAGGGCTACGTGGACGGCCGCTGGATCTCCGCGGCCTCGGTGTTCCCCGTCCTGGACCCGGCCACCGGGCAGGAGATCGCCCGGGTGGCGGACTGCGGCCCCGCGGAGGCCAAGCAGGCGGTGGACGCTGCCTACACGGCGTTCGACGGCTGGAGGCGGCACACAGCCAAGGTACCAGACTCCGCTGCAGAAACCCCCGATTAACCATAAACCCTGCGCGTGTGCTCAGAAAAACAGCATCACGAAATGTAAAGGATGTTTCCGCTGTTACATGAGTTGAACTTTAATTCGGCTCAGACACAATATTATAATAAAACCCGCAGTTTAGGTAAAATCACAACTTAAACTTCAGAGTCAACCGGATGTTTTCAACTGCTTCCATTCTACTTAATATCAGTCCTGCACACGTGCTCAGAAGAACCAACACAATAAGCTGCAGGTTTTATAAACCGACTTGAATTCGGCTCAGACAACATTCATAGAGAATCAAGCAGTTTGGGTACAAACCAACTTCTACCTCAGTGTCTCGGGAGAAAGGATTCTGTCCCGAACTCAACCTGAAAAACCTCCAATTTAATATCGATCCTGCAAATGTGCTCAGTTCAAACTACAAGATGACGTTTGAATTGTGTTTCTCAGTGAAAACACAAGTACACGTGAATTAGGCTCAAACTAACCTTTAATTAAATATTCATGTTGGATTTCCACCCAGAAAAAAACCAACCAAACATTTACTTTAGTGCAGAAACTGTCAATCAGACAACTGACAGACAAGTAAATGGCAACAATTTTCCATCTTATAAAAATAATTTTCATCTCAATCATATCAGTAACACAGACTGTAAATAAAAACAATAGATAAAGATGACAAATCTCCACCGTCTGCAGAAATGAAACCAAAATATCTCAGATACAAACACTGCCATCTTGTGGCGATGACATAATTTGCAGTGGGACTGCAAGGTATCGAGGTCCCGCCCACACACAACCCTGAGTCAGTGTCAGCTGTCAATCATGACTAATGAAATCCAAACTGATCAGAAACAATGGAAACAAACATCCATGTCCCACCTGCTAACATGGAGGAGGAGGGGTTCCTGATTCATTCACAGTCTCTGATCAATAACAACAGAACTGGTTTGATAATGGGAGTTGTGGTCTTCAAACGACTCGAATCCTTCATCTGCGTCAAACAGAGATAAAAACCACTCAGATTCAGAATCTGGATAAAAATGATATAAATAAACAAACGTTGGATTTCTGCAGGTTTGAAAATTTAAGCTCAGCTACAGATAAAACCCAGTTCTGAGGATTTTAGATGTAATGATTTAATAATAAACAAATCACACAAATCTGTATATTGACTTACACAATATGTATGTGTGTTATTGCAGGAGCGGAGCCTCCTGCTGAGGAAGTGGTTCGACCTGATGACGCTGCACAAACAAGACCTCGCCAAACTGATCACCTTTGAATGTGTGAGTCTCGTTCACTCGCGTGGGCTCAAGTCTGTAGACAGTACCAGGAAGTGGATGTGTTGTTTGTTGTGTCGAGGTCTTTGTCGTCGTTTCACCCTCTGGTCGATTGTGTGTTTTTCAGGGCAAACCTATGGCGGAGTCTCTCGGGGAGGTGGCGTACTCCGCCTCCTTCCTGGAGTGGTTCTCAGAGGAGGCTCGGCGAGTTTACGGCGACATCGTCTCCTCGCCGGCGAAGGACAGGAAGCTCTTCCTCCTCAAGCAGCCGGTGGGCGTCTGCTCCATCATCACCCCGGTGAGCAGCCAATCACAAGTCTCTGCTCTCATTATGTGGGAGGGAATTTCTCCAGATTTGATTGAAATGTTCAGCTGGATTCAAGGATGGACTGCTTTGAATTTGGAGGTCAAAGGTCAAGGTGACCTCACGTTGTTGTGAACTGGCTCCCCATTGACATCAGAAGGTTTAAAGATCTTCTGCCGCAAACTAAAAACATACCTGTTCCGACTACCTTGAATATAAATAAATAAACTTTTATAACTAACAAGTTAGTAGCACCTAAATGTCACTTACTTATAGCACTTTGTAGTTTTGCTTTATTTTTTCTAGAAATTATACTTAATTGATTCTGGTTGTTCTGGTTTGTTCCTCGGGGTTGAGTCACTTCCTGTGAGTCACTTTGGATCAAAGTGTCAGCTCAATGTAATGTAATGAAATGTAATAATGTAATAATGTAATATAACACTCGTCTGACACAAACAGTCACTTCTTTGCTTTGTGACCGCGCCTCAAGATCGTCCTTCAACTTTGGTTCCAATGTTCACGTGGAAACCGAGATTAATGAGATTTCAGAGGTCAAAGGTCAAGACCAGAAACCGGGTTGAAAATAGCTGAAACCTGTTCTTGTAAAAACGACTGATTGGAAAGAAGTTAAGTTTGGTAACTGTCGTGTTGTTTCCCAGTGGAACTTCCCCAGCGCCATGATCACCAGGAAGGTGGGAGCTGCTCTGGCCGCCGGCTGCACGGTGGTGGTCAAACCGGCGGAGGACACGCCCCTGTCGGCGCTCGCTCTGGCCGAGGTCGGTGCAATAATAACACAATCGATCTTTAATAAACTCTTCCACTTATATCTCATCGTGACAACAGCTTAAATCTTACTGTGATTTAAAGATCACGTCATTTTCTTCAATAGCAAAATAACAAAGATGAAGTTAAAACATAAAATCAACAACACATGGAATCATTTTGAGTCTTTTACCTCAGATATGAAAAGTTTTGCTATTTATTGTTTGTTATTTTACGTAAACGAACAACTCTGTGTGTGTGTTGTGTGTGTGTTGTGTGTTGTGTGTTGTGTAGCTGGCGGATCAGGCGGGGATCCCGGCGGGTGTGTTCAACGTGGTGCCTTGCTCCAGAGGGAGGACCCCGGCGGTGGGGGGGGTTCTCTGCACCGACCCCCTGGTGGCCAAGATCTCCTTCACCGGCTCCACAGCCACCGGCAAAGTAAAACTTCTCTGTTCTGGTGTTTGGTTGTTTCATGTCGTCATCACGGTTCATGAATACATCTAAAGTCATCTCTTCTCAGGTGTTGCTGAAAATGGCCGCCGACACAGTGAAGAAGACGTCCATGGAGCTGGGTGGCCACGCCCCCTTCATCGTGTTCGACAGCGCCGACGTGGACAGGGCAGTGGGCGGAGCCATGGCCTCCAAGTTCAGGAACTCCGGACAGGTATTAATACTGCAAAGTAACATGTAAGATAATAAACAGGTTCACTGACTGATGTCTCCTCCCTGCAGACGTGTGTGTGCTCAAACCGGTTCCTGGTCCAGAGCGGCGTCTACGACCGCTTCCTGGAGAAACTGGGCCGAGCGATGGACGCCGAGCTGCGTCTGGGTCACGGCTCGGAGCCCGACACCACCCAGGGGCCGCTCATCAACACCAGAGCTGCAGAGAAGGTACAGATCCGGTTCTGCTCGGGGAGTTGGTTTGTGTCCTGGTGACGTCTGACCCGTCCTCTGTCCCCCAGGTGGTCCAGCAGATATCTGATGCCGTGTCCCTGGGAGCGAAGGTGCTGAGGGGGGGGAAGCGTCTGGACGGGTCCTTCATGGAGCCGACTCTGCTCGCCGACGTCACCACGGACATGCTGTGCACCCGAGAGGAGACGTTCGGCCCGCTGCTGCCGGTCATCAGGTCCGTCAGAGTCCAGACTCACCAGCAGCAAATGTCTTCTCTCCTGTTAAAGTCCTTTTCTTTATTTTCACTAATTTAATTAATGAGCTTTTTAAAAATCACAAAACCTGGAACCAATGAGCTCGTAGCTGAGAACCTCAGACGGCCGCTGGTTTGATTTGGAATATCAAAGATCAGCTCAATTAATTTCCTGTTATCTCATCTGTTGATGCTTCTATAAAAACAGAAATCCTCAGACTGAATCTTCACTCGTTCTTAAAAGTGACCACTTCTGCATTTCTGTTTCTGATTCACAGGTTCGATACCGAGGCCGAGGCTCTGGCCGTCGCCAACGCGTCTAACGTTGGACTGGCCGGTGAGTTCCTCCCTCCGAGCTCCTGTCGTGAAGAACTACAGAAGATAACAATGAGTCTCTGATAGAACACTTTGCTTCTTCAAGGTCTAAAGATTCCTTCTCTTTCCTCTCAGGTTATTTCTACTCGCAGGACATCAGTCAGATCTGGCGGGTGGCCGAGGCGCTGGAGGTGGGGCTGGTGGGAGTGAACGAGGGCCTGTTGTCCACCCCGGAGGCCACCTTCGGGGGGGTCAAACAGTCGGGTTTGGGCCGCGAGGGCTCCAAGTACGGCATCGAGGAGTACCTGGACGTGAAGTACATGTGTCTCGGGGGCCTCCAGCTGTGAGGGGGCGGGGCCTGCCGTCCAGCTGTGAGGGGGCGGGGCCTGCCGTCCAGCTGTGATCTGTAGAGCCACGTTGTAATTAACACATTTTTAATGGGAACGCTCCCGATGACAGAAATAATAACAGGGTCCAGTGAAATATATTTTGAAAAATATCTTTTGCAGTTAATGATGTTTTGATCAGGGGTGATATTCAGTTCTGATTGGATGACTTTGTGCCATAATCACGATCCACCAATCAAAACAGGAGGAGTTCATTCAGGGTCCTATTTTGAAATAACAATATTTTACTACTCTAGCCAGTAGGAGGAGCTGTAGCCTCCCGTTGTGGATAAGCCCCGCCCCCCTCGGTAACTTTACATACGCGTCACCGTTTAGTTTTTTGTAAAAGTCCTGTAAAATAAATGTTAAAATTATTTTATTGGAAGAAATTGTATGTGCCAATATATTATTGATTCATTGAAACCTTTATTTATACAGAGGGAAAGCCACTGAGAGCGAGAGAGCTTTAACGATACAAATATACAAATATACAGTAAAGGAACAACTATTTACAGATTGTAAAACAGAAATACATACAATAAGAAACAAAGCAGCAAAAGTAATAAACGTTTGAACAGTGAAGACAAAGTCGTCTCTGGGTTTAACTTCTTGGTTCTGGTTCCCACAAACTAGTTGCTGCTGCTAGTTAGCCGGCCTGCTAACAGTCACTGGTGACAGGTGCTAAGCTGTGATTGGAGAGAGACAGTTTGGGGGCGGGGTTTAGTTGAAAACGTTGATGAAGGTTACGTCAGCAGATCTGCATCTTCTCCATCACCTTCCTAGAAAACATCTGTTTTCCACAAAGTGAACCTCCTGTGTAACACAGACATTTTGTTGTGCTACTGATAAAACTAAATACTCTAAACCTTAAATCGTTTTGTTGGTGTTGATCTTCCTCAAGTTCTGTTGTAGGATTTATTTCAGTGAAAACTGTTTTTTTAGTGATTAAAATCCTTTAATATGCTGATATATAATAAATAGGAAAACATTAGCATTTAATATCATTAGTTTAATGTTTGGACCTTTAGTTCAAAATGTAGTTTATGCATCTGTTAAAGATCTGTTTGTGTAAAATGAAATGTTGAATATAAATGTTGAATACGTGGCTAATGTGGAGGACGAATCATCTGCATGGATCCAGTTTCTAGCTCAAAATCAATGTCAGTGTTTTTCTGTATAGAGATAAATTAATAGATCAGATTTAAGATTCCTGGTGACAACCTGCAGCAGTTCTGTTTGAGCCATAATGAGTCTCGTGAAGTTCTACAAACCTTATTGGAAGTGACTGACACTGTGGTGAGCAAATAAATACCAGAAGTAAAGTATTGGACAAAGACTGAGTGTTTTTTTTACAGCGTCCCGGTCGTAACGATCTTCATCAGGAGCTTCATCGTTTTCTCAGCTTTGACCAACAGGAGATTTTCATTCATTGAATTAGAAAGAATCCAGTTTTCAGTCTATTTTGTTAATGAACCGGGTAAGACTGATTTTCTTATATTTGGCTTAAAAGGATCATTACGTTTATAAAGATTTCCTAAACTCAAAGAGACAATCTCAAAAGGAATGATTGTACAGATTCAATTTAAGAAACTTTCGTTCTATTCAGACAAAACAAGACATTTAAACATCTTAAAACATCTTAAAAATGTAAACTTATAAACCGCTCCACTGCCTCAGATGATTCTGCTCTGTTAAATAAACCTTCAGCACATCTTCCTCCGATTGGACCTTCCTTCCTTCGGACTGTGGCTAACCGCCGCCCTTTGGTTTACGTTCCTGTGCTAAGCTAGGTGCAACATGGAGGACAACTTAAAAAGACAATGAAATAAATAAACTGTGTTTTTGTGTTATTTGAGGTCGTCAGTCGACAAAGTGCTAAGCTAGGCTGAACATAGTGCAGACTTCTTATGGATACTGAATGTTTAGTCTGTGTCCAGCAGGGGGCAGCTGGATGGACGTGATTGATGCTAATCGTTTAACAAGTTACTATTGAGATGAAACAATAAATGAAGCTCGCGTTAGCTTCGTTTAGCTTGTTAGCTAATGAGATAATTCTGTTGGAAGGCCTTTAGGTCCTTTGTGTTTAGGAAGTGGCAGGTTTGTCCGACCCTGACGCTCATTTCACTGATTTCACTAACGAGGATTCAGCTCGTCCAGCTATGAGAAGCCTCATCTCTCTCTCACCACTTGGGGCCGCCAGAGAGCAAACCTCCTGGACGGCTCCTCCGAGGTCGTGATCCCGTCATCCCAAGACGTTTCCGTTGCGATGGGCCTGAGCGCTGAGCTGGTTCCTGCTCTGGACGGGTCGGTCCCGGCTGAAGATGGTGTCCTGGTCGCTGTCCAGCTCCGACTCGGACATCATCAGGCTGGAGTTGTGCTCGGTGCTCCGGTGTTTGATGCCTGCACAGAGGAAAGTGTTCAATCCTCCTCACGCTTCTCATTCATATTCATTTGAAGGTTGTTTTGAACCGTGACATTGAGCTGTCAGCTGATTTATTATCAACATCATGTGTGACTACGATCTGAAATGTCACAGTTTGAAAAGGAATAATTATAATACATTTATCCAACACTTTTCTAACGAAGGTGAAAGACGGTACGAGGAGGTCGAACAGGATAGTTTTGATCCCACGTTGACCTCTGACCTTCCCTCATGTTTCCGTTGACCCGATGACGTGGAGGCCACTCACTGAACTTGGGTCGGAGCTCCATCCTCTCCTGGTCGTCCATGTTGTCCAGGATGGTGTACTTGGTTTTCCTCCTCACTTTGGTCTGTCTCCTGCTGAACACACAGATCAACCAGCGTCATTAGGCTCCGGCTGCAGGGCCCAGCTCGTCTTCCTCACTGAAGCAGTGTTAACGTGTGATGTGCGTTGACCTCTTGCAGCAGCAGATGAAGGTCCAGCTGATGGACAGGATGACGCCCATGAGCAGGAAACTGGTCAGGATGACGTACAGAACCCTCCACTCTGAGCGGGGGAGCACAGACACTTCATCAGGTTCAATGAAGAAACAAACAAGTTGATCCAACAAGTGGATTTTACAGAATATTTCACTACAAAACCCAAATGTGTCCAGTTAACTTTTTGTGTACTAATACTCAGAGTTACCACAGTTGCTCTCTCCGTCACCGAGGTAAAGGCGAATCAGGTTCTCCGTCCAGAACGGGTCACATGAGCAGAACTTAGTGACCGGGTCGCACTGACCCCGCCCCGAGCAGTGGAGCAGACACACTGAGGGAACAAGGACCCAGTCGGATTCACACAGACACACAATCACTGCTGTCTGCTACTACACAACACTAATGTTTTAAGATCTAAGAATAAATGTGAATCTGTCAAAACAACACGTTTTTTTCATCATCTGTATTTAAGTGTAAAGTTTGATAAATCTGTATTTTTATCATTTATATCAGTTTGGTCTTTTCTATGAAAAGCAGCTCAGAGAAAGATCTGGATTCCCACTCACACACGGTGTCGACTCTCAGGACTCTGAACAGCAGGTAGTCGCTCTTGTCTCTGAGCAGCTGGTTCCTCAACAGACCCACTAGCCTGGAGCCAGAGAGCGCCCCCTGGGGGCCCCCCACCGAGAGCCGGAGCACCGAGCTGCAGCCAAACACAGGGAACAGCTGGAAACACTGGTTAAGACTTCTGGAACCAGTCAGCATCCTGGATAACTAACCAGTCAGGAAACCAGCCATGAAACCAGCCAGATAGTAAACCAGTCACATTACCAGTGAGTCAGTAAACCAGTCAGTCAGTAAACCAGTCACTAACCCAGTCAGGAAACCAGCCAGATAGTAAACCAGTCACATTACCAGTCAGTCAGTAAACCAGTCAGTCAGTAAACCAGTCACTAACCCAGTCAGGAAACCAGCCAGAGAGTAAACCAGTCACATTACCAGAGAGTCAGAAAACCAGTCACTCACCCAGGCAGGAAACCAGTCAGACAGGAAACCAGTCACTCAGTAAACTAGTCAATCAGTAAACCAGTCACTAACCCAGTCAGGAAACCAATCATTAACCAGTTAGTCAGTAAACCAGTCGGTCAGTAAACCAGTCAGTCAGTAAACCAGTCACATTACCAGTGAGTCAGTAAACCAGTCGGTCAGTAAACCAGTCGGTCAGTAGACCAGTCGGTCAGTAACCAGTCGGTCGGTAAACCAGTCAGTCAGTAAACCAGTCGGCCAGTAAACCAGTCGGTCAGTAACCAGTCAGTCAGTAAAACAGTCACATTACCAGTGAGTCAGTAAACCAGTCGGTCAGTAAACCAGTGAGTCAGTAAACCAGTCGGTCAGTAAACCAGTCAGTCAGTAAACCAGTGAGTCAGTAAACCAGTGAGTCAGTAAACCAGTCAGTCAGTAAACCAGTCACATTACCAGTGAGTCAGTAAACCAGTGAGTCAGTAAACCAGTGAGTCAGTAGACCAGTCG
The DNA here is from genome assembly GCF_947347685.1 of Pleuronectes platessa. NCBI lineage: Eukaryota > Metazoa > Chordata > Actinopteri > Pleuronectiformes > Pleuronectidae > Pleuronectes > Pleuronectes platessa. The sequence continues at coordinate 719,665 of NC_070635.1, forward strand.
GTCAGTAAACCAGTCGGTCAGTAACCAGTCAGTCAGTAAACAAGTCAGACAGTAGACCAGTCAGTCAGTAAACCAGTCGGTCAGTAACCAGTCGGTCAGTAAACCAGTCGGTCAGTAACCAGTCAGTCAGTAAACCAGTCACATTACCAGTGAGTCAGTAAACCAGTCGGTCAGTAACCAGTCGGTCAGTAAACCAGTCGGTCAGTAACCAGTCAGTCAGTAAACCAGTCACATTACCAGTGAGTCAGTAAACCAGTCGGTCAGTAACCAGTCGGTCGGTAAACCAGTCGGTCAGTAACCAGTCGGTCAGTAACCAGTCGGTCAGTAACCAGTCGGTTGGTAAACCAGTCGGTCAGTAAACCAGTCGGTCAGTAGACCAGTCAGTAAGTAAACCAGTCGGTCAGTAAACCAGTCGGTCAGTAAACCAGTCGGTCAGTAACCAGTCGGTCAGTAACCAGTCGGTCGGTAAACCAGTCGGTCAGTAAACCAGTCGGTCAGTAGACCAGTCAGTCAGTAAACCAGTCGGTCAGTAAACCAGTCGGTCAGTAAACCAGTGAGTCAGTAACCAGTCGGTCAGTAGACCAGTCAGTCAGTAAACCAGTCGGTCAGTAACCAGTCGGTCAGTAACCAGTCGGTCGGTAAACCAGTCGGTCAGTAAACCAGTCGGTCAGTAGACCAGTCAGTCAGTAAACCAGTCGGTCAGTAAACCAGTCGGTCAGTAAACCAGTGAGTCAGTAACCAGTCGGTCAGTAGACCAGTCAGTCAGTAAACCAGTGAGTCAGTAAACCAGTCAGTCAGTAAACCAGTGAGTCAGTAAACCAGTCGGTCAGTAACCAGTCGGTCAGTAGACCAGTCGGTCAGTAACCAGTGAGTCAGTAAACCAGTGAGTCAGTAAACCAGTCGGTCAGTAACCAGTGAGTCAGTAAACCAGTGAGTCAGTAAACCAGTCGGTCAGTAACCAGTCGGTCGGTAACCAGTCGGTCAGTAAACCAGTGAGTCAGTAAACCAGTCGGTCAGTAAACCAGTCGGTCAGTAGACCAGTCGGTCAGTAAACCAGTCGGTCAGTTAACCAGTCGGTCAGTAGACCAGTCGGTCAGTAACCAGTGAGTCAGTAAACCAGTGAGTCAGTAAACCAGTCGGTCAGTAAACCAGTCGGTCAGTAAACCAGTCGGTCAGTAAACCAGTCAGTCAGTAAACCAGTCGGTCAGTAAACCAGTCGGTCAGTAACCAGTCGGTCAGTAAACCAGTCAGTCAGTAAACCAGTCGGTCAGTAAACCAGTCGGTCAGTAACCAGTCGGTCAGTAAACCAGTCGGTCAGTAACCAGTCGGTCGGTACCTGAGGTGGGAGTGTCCCTGCAGCCCTCGGACCTGGATGTCCCCGTCCAGGACGTGCAGCAGAGCGGCGAGCTGCCGGACGACCGTGTCCCTCTGAGACAAACTCACCTGAGACACTGACACCAGCATCTCCAGCTCCACCTCCTCCCCCCCGCCCGGGTCTACGGAGACACAGGAGGGACAAACTTGAACCTCGAGGACAGTCAGCCCCCCCCGGCCTCAGTCCTCGCTCTCGTCCCACCTGGTCGGACCTCCACCGTGGCCGTGGCCGAGCTGGAGCGTCCCTGGGCGTCGGCCACCCTCAGCTGGAACAGGTAGGTCCCCTCCACCAGGTTGGCCAGGTACAGAGCGGCTTGGGTCTCCGAGCCGTACAGGACGTCCTGCGGACACACGGTGTGAGAAGGTTTGAACCTAATCTGATCTAATCTAAGTGTGTGGACTGACCCCAGCAGCAGGACTCTGGCTGTCTCTGACCCAGAGGTACTGGACCCGGGTCTGGTCCCCGGCGCTGACGGATCCTCGCAGGACGAGCGAGTTGTTGGGCAGAGTCAACGTGTGGCTGCCGCTGGCGTGAGCGACCGGAGGAAGACGAGCGGCTGCAGGAGGAAGGACCACAGAAGAATCAACTGTGATTCAGATCAGAACATAACCGAGACTCAAACCCACCTACCCTCCTCCACCCTGAAGGTCACTGAGGCGCTGTCTGTCGCCCCCTGCTGGTCAGAGACAGTCAGTCGGAAGGTGTAGCACCCCACCCGGAGACCTGTTGCTGTAGCTGCTGCCCGGTCCACGTCCTCCAGCCGGAACCCAGGAGGACCGCTGGAGAGAAACAAGAACATCAGAGGTTCTTCAAAAGACTTCAGACAAACGCAAAATGGTCAAATCTTCATTTCACTGAACGTTGTCCTGCGTCCCCCGACCTGATGGCGTCCCAGTGGTAGCTGACGATGCCGTGGTCGTCCGTGCTGCCGCTGCCATCGAGCAACAAGCTGCCCAGCGGGAGGAACAACTTCCTGTCAGGACCTACAACCGCCACCGGGCCGCGGTTTGACCCCACGACCTCCGACACTGAACACATCACAAAAGAGATGTCTGTGGTTTTTATACATTTAAAAAAATTTTGTTAGTTGATTTGACAGAAAGTTTTTTTTACCAGACTCAGCAGCGAGGGGGGTCGTGGTTGGGGGGGCAGGGCTGGTGCTGAGAGGGGAGGTGGCGGTCGGGGGGTCAGAGGTTATGGATGGGGGGTGGGGCATGGTTGGCGGAGCTGCAGCTGCTGATGTCATCACGACATCTGTGGATCAGAAACAAGTCATTTAATATTAAAATTCAATAATAAAATAATACTGTGATACTTTAATTAATAACCTGTTATAAGGAGTGTGTGTGAGTGTGTGTGTGTACCGGTTGTGCGTCCAGGTGAAGCTGTAGACAACGTGAGCGGCGGCGTCGGGGATCGATCTGTGAGCAAAGGAAACAAGCTTCTGTATTATGACTAAAACTGTAACAACTTCCTGGAGGATTTTCAACTTAAAAGTCTTCATCACAGTTATAACGCTGATCTACTTTCAATACATCATGATGTCGTCTGTACCCGTCTGTGTGGGTGTGCTGCTCGGCCAATGAGCTGTGGTCGGGGGTGGAGCTGAGGTCCTTGAATGGTCTTGATGGGTGGAGTCAGAGGTTGATGGAGAAACAGTGCCACCTTGTGTTTTGGTCTGTAAAGAAACGTGCGAAAAAAGATATCACAATTCAAAATAGTAATTATGAATCCAGGCGGAAGCTGACAAATATATATTAATATTATATATAATTAATACATATAAACTGGATTTAGAGAAGATTCTGAAGTAAAAGAAACTGATGTCAGTTTCTCCTCCGTCAGTCGTTCTCGTGGCTTCGAGTCGGTTCTCACGGTTTTCTCTGAAGGATCCGTCGGCCTCCTGGTTCTGTCCTCGTCCCCTCGGCTGATGTCCCCCAGCGACATGTCTGTGCTCTCAGTCCTCTCTGGACCGTTGTCGGCTTCTGATTGGTTGAATCTGTCTCTTCCCTTCAGAGACGAATGATGAGTCGACGTTTCGGCCTCTGAACCCCCGCCTGCCTTCTCCTCCTGGCTTCCCTCGGAACCCTCCAGGTCCGGCATCGCAGGGCCAGAGAAGTCCTGCCGGGGCCTGTCAAAGAGAGCCAGGTCCTTCAGGGCCTCCAGGTCCCCGGGGGTCTCAGAGGGCTGTGACAGGGGCCCCCAGCGGCCGCTGTACGGCTCCCCTCTAACCAGTGACTGAAGCACCAGTGTCTCAGGTGGCGCCCTCCGCAGGAAGGCCAAGACCGAGTCGGCCCCTGGTCTCTCTCGCGGCTGGCAGTTCTCCCTCTGCTGGCAGATCAGGATATAGCAGCGTCCCTGGAACAGCCAGGCCAGATTGTAACCCGGCAGGTCGCAGCACGCTGCCACGCACTGCGGCAACGTCAACACGCCGGGTATCCGCAGGATGCCGCTGCTCTCCACTGCCGGAGACACCACCGCCTGAGAGAAGGTCGCCCCCTGCCAGCACTGAGACGCCATGACAGCTGAAAAAAAGTTCTGGTTAATTCGGGATATAGGACGGTGCCATCTAGTGGTCAATTCTATATTTCACAGACTGTTATGGTATGGGTTTATGTTGTATAAGCCATATATTTATGTTTATTTTGTAAACAAACAAAATTTGAGTTTGTTAATCAGACCGACAGAATAATATCAACAACTTTTCTAATAATCGATTGATAGATTAAGTATATTCTAAAGCTAATAATATTCAAAGATTTGTAAACTAACGTGTTTACATTTGGATGTTTTATTCTTTTAATAGAGAGAGAGAATCATTTCCTGATGAATCAATATGATGTGTTACCGTCGACAGAGTGAAGCAGCAGCAGCAGCAGCGTCTTCTCCGTCATGATCAGTCCGAGCAGCTGGAGCCGGAAACTAATCGTTGATCTAAAGAAAGAAAATATCACTGTCAAAAAGACACAACACAGAAACTAGCTTCATATTATATATGATGAAAAGTTATAAACACAAAAAGATCGAATTCTTCTTATTAAAATCGACTGTTGATGAATATAAACAAAAGTTCCTTAATGTTACATTTTTATATAAATTATATTATAAAAACAGGTCCCACATCTTACAGCTGCTTCTTCGGTCGCTTTAAACAGCTGCGGCTAAAAACTCCCTCAGAAATTCTACCAATTTAAGGTTTCATCGCCCACAGATAAACGTCTGTGATAAAAAACACAATAATTAAAGTAGTTTCTGTATCAGTATGAACAACTTTCTAATTCGGCTTCAAGTTTTTACACTAAATCTCACGTTGTCGTTTAAAACTTGAGACTTTGTACGTGGACGCAACCTGAGACGAGCATCTTCTGAAGCTGCAACGTGTCAATCAAGTTCAGACAACACAGTCAAACTAATACGTATCATTTACTGCATATATATATATATATTTATATATTTATAATAGTATAATGAGAAACCCTCGTGAGGAATCGCTCTGATTTTGCGTCGGAGCGAAACAACGCGTTTCTTCAGCGACGCGTCAGATGAGTGATTTGCTTCCGGAGCTCTGATTGGCTGCTGCGAACACAAACACCTCGTTTCTCTCTCATCTTTGATGTTTAGCGACAAAACGTGAAAAGATGAAATAAATGGAATCGAACGCACCTGCTGGTCGCTTCCGGTTCTCCTCGGTGCGTCCTGCGGCTCTCACCCCGGGCCGGATCCAGGGTCTGACCGGGTCTTAGTCCGGGTCCTATACCGGGTCTGACCGGATGTGACCGGGTCCAGTTCGGGTTTAGTTTCACGGTGATGCTGAATTTGAGAGAAATCACTAGTGTCGAGTCAGCGGAAATTGCACACCTAATATCCGGTCACAACTTTCAAAATAAAATTACAGACAACGTGTGTTGTTAGGGTTAGATACAACTCTAATGTAGAGATCTCTAAATATTTTAATAATCTG
>NC_070635.1:730000-735000 GCF_947347685.1 Pleuronectes platessa
CTGTCGGGGGTGAAGGCTGTGACCGACCTGCTGACTGGCCCGAGGTCACAGATCTCAGCGTTCAGGAACGGGACGAAGGAGGCGCCGCAGAACGGACACGACGAGTTCAGGTTCGAGTCGTCAGAGGTCCAGCCCGCCATGATCTCCTCGTCATAGACCAACGAGTTACAGCTCCGACACAGAGAGCAGCTGGACATCAACACCTGGACACACAGGGGGGGAGGAGTCAGAGAGAGCACAGCTGGACATCAACACCTGGACACACAGGGGGGAGGAGTCAGAGAGAGCACAGCTGGACATCAACACCTGGACACACAGGGGGGAGGAGTCAGAGAGAGCAGCTGGACATCAACACCTGGACACACAGGGGGGAGGAGTCAGAGAGAGCACAGCTGGATATCAACACCTGGACACACAGGGGGGGAGGAGTCAGAGAGAGCACAGCTGGATATCAACACCTGGACATACAGGGGGGGAGGAGTCAGAGAGAGCACAGCTGGACATCAACACCTGGACACATAGGGGGGAGGAGTCAGAGAGAGCACAGCTGGATATCAACACCTGGACACACAGAGGGGAGGAGTCAGAGAGAGCACAGCTGGATATCAACACCTGGACACACAGGGGGGAGGAGTCAGAGAGAGCACAGCTGGATATCAACACCTGGACACACAGGGGGGGAGGAGTCAGAGAGAGCACAGCTGGATATCAACACCTGGACATACAGGGGGGAGGAGTCAGAGAGAGCACAGCTGGACATCAACACCTGGACACACAGGGGGGAGGAGTCAGAGAGAGCACAGCTGGACATCAACACCTGGACACACAGGGGGGAGGAGTCAGAGAGAGCACAGCTGGATATCAACACCTGGACACATAGGGGGGAGGAGTCAGAGAGAGCACAGCTGGATATCAACACCTGGACACATAGGGGGGGGGAGTCAGAGAGAGCACAGCTGGATATCAACACCTGGACACACAGGGGGGAGGAGTCAGAGAGAGCACAGCTGGACATCAACACCTGGACACACGGGGGGGAGGAGTCAGAGAGAGCACAGCTGGACATCAACACCTGGACACACAGGGGGGGAGGAGTCGGAGAGAGCACAGCTGGATATCAACACCTGGACACACAGGGGGAGGGGCCTACTTTACCTCAAGCCCCGCCGCCTCCTGGTTGGCGTCCCAGGACCTGCGTATAGGAAACGCTGGAGTGGGCGTGTCCGTCAAGTCGAGGTCACTTCCTACAGACAACGAACTCTGAGGAGACAACATAGAACCAGATTATTGAACAAAATCACACTAGAGGAAATGAAAAAACACAGAAGTGAGGAGCTGCAGTTTGAATAACTAATGTTGAACAACTTCCTGTTGGTGAAACTTCAAAATAAAACTGATTCAAACCTCTGACGTAGCGTTCACCAGCCGGTCTTTGGCCTTCAGCAGCGTCTCGGCCACCTGAGCTTTCCTAGACTGCCTCTGCTCCGACACTCTTCGTCCTATCCCTCCTCCGGGCCGCCGGTCGTCCACGCTGGCGGCCCGTCGCACCGACACTCGGTGTCTGGTCGGGGTGAGGAGCTGCTGGAGTTTTCCTGCTAGACCCCCGCGGGTCGGGGAGGAGACGTTGTTGTAGTTCTCGTCCACAGCTTCTTTCCTGCTGCACGTGTCACGCACTCCTACAGGCCTGGAGGTCAAAGGGCAGACGTGGGGTAAACAGGACCTCAACATGCTCTGGTGCCAAGGTTCAAGCATCCCGTTAGGTTTAAATGTCATGTTGTCATCGTCATTTGACTATTTATGTATATTTCCGAATTATAATGTAATCTTAACCACTGGTTCCCAGGGGGCGCTGGAGAGCTGAATGAAACTGAGTCATTAAATAACACACAGACATGAGACGTGGCCACTGACCTGCCGTCTCTCTCCGCAGGACGACAGCTGCAGTCCGGCTCCGAGTCGGCCGACTCTGCGCACTCTTTGTAGAAGTTGGAGAGGCAGACCTGACTCCGCGGCACCACGACCACGCCGCTAGGGGGCGCTGCAGGCGGGGCGGACGTGTCTCTGAGGCCCAGGGGAGGTTTTCGAGAGACGGCGTCACGGAAGCCGGCGGCCCCTGCGTCATGGAGGACGGTCTTCTTACAGTGTTTGACTTCTGAGGGACAGAGAGGAGAGAGAGAGAGGAGTCAGAACTCATGTCTAAAAACCAGAGAGAAATTAGACGGACATCCAGAGGGACATCCAGAGGGACATCCAGAGGCAGCAGGACAACGGTCCATCATCGCCACATTTCAGTGAAAGAATAAAACATGTGAGAAGAGGAGCTGATTGGTTCCTTGTTACGTTAAACCACAGCGAATCAGAAGAGGACAAACATGTGTTCAGACCTAATTTCTTCAAAATAAAACACCAACACTGTCATGGTGTTGAGGTCCCACCCATACACATGCTCGACCAATCAGGAGTGAGTCACAGCTGTCAATCAAACTGATCAGAAACACTGAAAACGACCTGAAATGACGGAAACATCTTTGACAAACGTTTATTTAACGTTTAGTTGGATTTCTTAGTTTGGTCCGTGTCCCATCTGCTAACATGGAGGAGGAGGAGGTCTCTGACACGTGTCGGGGGGGGGGGATCTTCTTCTCAGTGTCGTGTCTCTTACTGTCGGACGACGTCTTCATGCTGTTCAGACTGTTGCTCTTCACCATTGGACCAGTCAGAGACTCGTGACTGGAGCTTTCAGACAGACCGCTCCAACTGGACTGACGAATCAGATTGGAGTGGGGGCGGGGCCTCTGGTCTGCGTCCACCATCATTTCTTATAATCCCCAAAAAAGAAAAGGAAACTTTAAAAATGTAAATCGCATTCTCAAACAGTGAAACAGTAAATAACTGATTTACAAAAACTTTGTAGGAAAAGACCTCTGACCTCCCCGTGACCCCAACGAGCCGCTCTTCTGCCGCCGTTTGATTGGCTGTCTGAACTGGGCCACGGCCAGCAGGACGTTCCTCAGCTTGGCCCAGCGGAGACGCCCGCCCTGGCTGGTAGACGGCCACTTGCTCTCCAGCACGGCCTGAGGACAGAGGACCGAGGACCGAGGACAGAGGACAGAGGACAGAGGACAGAGGATTAACCCACCGGTCGCATTTCTCTCTGTCGCTGCTTGTGCTCATTTTCAATCAAACTGAAAACAGCTTAAAACTCATTCAAACGTTTTTAGTCGTCCTCTGTGTGTGTGTGTGTGTGTGTGTGTGTGTGTGTGTGTGTGTGTGTGTGTGTGTGTGTGTGTGTGTGTGTGTGATGGGACCTTGTTGTAGTATCCGTAGGTGATGGTGTTGGGGGTGATTCCCGCCTTCTTCATCTCCAGCAGGACTCGAACAGCTAGGACCGGCTGTCCGTACTGACCACACAACTGCATCAGGATGCGGTAACACACCTGAAACACACACACGTTTCCAGGCGTGTTAGTACGGACACACATTCAAATATGTTTTCAGTGTCACAGCTTCTGGTTTTGTTCCTGTGCTGCGTTCAGGGACAGTTCGGTGGATGTCCCTCTGACCCGGACTCACCTCGTCCGGCACCACCACCTTGCGGTTCTCCATGTGCTTGAGGACGTCGTAGGCCGTGTGCAGCGCGCGGACCTTGGCGCTCTCCGCCCGGACGAAGGTGGGCAGGTAGAGGAACCAGAGGCCGTAGCAGTGACCCAGCAGACACTTGGACCACATGTCGGGGACCGCCGAGTACTTCTGAGCTCGCTTCTGAGCCAGTTTGATCTCCTGGTGGGAAGAAAATACCAGAAGACGTCAGAAAGACTGTGGACGGCTCCTCTGGGACCTGGAGGATGAAGAACGATGAAGACAGGGACGGTGTGAGATGGAATAAAAACTGTTATTATGATGTTTACATGAATAAACATCACATCCACTATGACACACGTTTTATAACCTGAAGCAGTTTCATCCTCGTGAATGAAATGTCCACATGTCTTTATCTTCTTATTGGTTATTCTGAATATGAATTTATTTAGGTTAAGATCATCAGAGTATGATTATTAGTACATGTCAGTATTTTATTCAGAATATTATTTCTACTGTTGAACTTCTTTGATCATTAAAAATGTTTGACATCTAAATGTGGTAATAAAAATCAAACACCATCTCCTGCTTGTATCTGTGAGATCAGAAAATAAATTATACAGTTTTCAAATCCACCCACTGTCTGAGCGTCTGTGTCTGTTAAATTGTGGATGATGAGTGAAATATTGATGATGATTCATTAAAATAAGATGATGCCCAGGGACGAGCTTGCTCCTCTTCACTTCACTCGGGGGAAACTGGGTCACAGGGTAAAACCATTCTGAGCTTTTCCTGTTCTCTGTGTTTTCCAGCGACCAATCAGACGTCAGCAGTGTTTTTCACTCTGGTACCTGTTTGGTGCGTCGGGGGGCGGGGCTGCTGGGGGCGGAGCCTCGGGCCGGGACCCGGAGCTGGTCCTGCGGCTGGTCGAAGAGCTCCGGCCTCAGCGTGGGGAACGTCTCGTAGCTGGAGGCAGGAGAAGGAGGACAGGGAAGCAGATGTTTTCATTACACATGTCGTGGGTCACTGATCATCACCGGAGTCCTGCTCCTACTGCGGTCGTCCTCAACACAGAGCCTGTACCCGGGAGGTCGGGGGTTTGATGCCAGTCTTCCCCATCTCTCCCCATGTCCTGAACCCTGCACTGCCCCTCATATAGAAAGTGCTGCCCAGAATGTGTGTGATTGTGTGGTCAACAAGACTAGAAAATATAAATACAGACCATTTACAACTTCCCAACCAATAGAATGTCAGATGTAGTGTTGCCGAATAAAGCCCCCCCGCCCTCGCTTCAGGTTACTTTGCTGCTGCTGCTGGTTACATCTTATTATTGTTATTTTTATTTATCATTCCATTCTTTTCTAGGCCTCATGTGTATTTATATGTTTCAGACATGATGATGTATTTTGAGTGGATGTGTT